>NC_133582.1:9883041-9973041 GCF_964106895.1 Numenius arquata
TTGCTAATTTCTTAAGGGACATTTATTTACTGAGGGAGACCTCATCTGATTACTTAGTTGTGAAAATCTGCAGCCTTATTTTAGATTTTTTTCAAACTTTTAAGAAAATCTCCCTCCTTTTTTTTTTTTTTCTCTCTGCCTCAAGCATCGCTCTCTTCTTCCTACCATTAAAACCACTGAAAAATGAAGAGTAGTGGACAAAAGAATGGGAACAAAGAAGGTGAAAAAAAAAACATTAAACTTGAAAAAGAGTAAAGCAGGGAAGTAAAATAAAAGATTAACAGGTTTTTTTTCAATAAATCTTCTGGATTTGTATAAGGGCTGTATTTCAGTTTAGAATTATGTTCTCTTCTATAAAATAATTCCCAATGTTAGCTGTTGTGTGCTAAAGCGGACAAAGGCTTTAATTTGCACATATTTATGAATTGAAACAAATTTGGTTGTGCTGAAGTTTGGCTGCAAGTTCATATTGCAGTATTTTTCACCCACTAGTGTGTGCTGCTTCATGCATTGCTTCAGGAATCTAAATGCTAAATAGATATATATTTATTTATATCTTTGCCCAAGTTCTGTAAATTTTTGCTGACTACAGTGAGGACTAAACTAGGCACAAATTTAAATCCTTCTTTGTCATTATGGTCTCAAGGTTACCTACTTTAATATGGGAATTATAGTGTTTACAAAGTATCACAATTCCAATATGTATATAGATACATATCTTGAGTATGGAAAACTTTATCGCATAGAAATATAAATTAATTTACTTCTAGTTTTAAGGTCTTAGAAGAAGGCCTGAACAATACTCACTCTGTATTTGGTTTGTTGGTAGAATGCAAGCCAGTTTGCAAAAACGACTGTACTTTGTGATGGTTTGAAGAGTGACCTCTGTAGGTAAGTATGCAAGTGCTTTCTATTGTAAGTGCATCCTTATCCTTATTGGTATCCGTCTTTGGGGTAATGCCCTCCTTGGTCCTAAGCATAGTTTGGCACTTGTGGGTTTTTTCCCAATGTTATCAATCTGGAAGAGTGAGAAAGAGTCGTTGGGTACAATTTAATATTTTTTATCGTCGTTTCAATTTAATATTTTTAATCAGAACTAAGTGGAAAGAAATGCTTAATGAAAAAGGTAGGAGAATGTGATTTTATTTTGGAGGAAGTGCCCTGCAAGCAGGGAGAGCTAAACAACAAATCAAATATCCTACATGTACTGTTAAGGAACAGTATAACACACTCGTTACTGCTGATACCCGATGAAGTCCTCCATGGCTGGATTACCAGAAGGCTTTGTTTCATAAGCTCCTGTCACCAAAATTTCATAACTGTGTGAAGCCCTCGGTCTTTGGGCTGAAATTGATACTGTTCATGGATGTTCTTTGCAACCAAGTAATTTATTTGGGAAGCTTCAGTGAAATCCTTTCAGAATTTTTGAATTATGGGAATGTGCAAAACACACTCTGTTTCCGTTGTATTTAATAGGCAGCGAAAACAAACCAAAACAAACAGAAAATAGGCTTTTTGGAGAAATCTACAGAAAAAGCAACTGAGAGCTGCTGGGTTTGACTTGGATGAGTATTTTCCTTGTTCAGAGCTGTTCTCAGTATACCGAAACATTTTAAAACCAAAGCAGTAAATGGTTTATAAAAGACTATTCTTTTTAGTTCAATGTCTCCTCAAATAAGTATTGAAAAATGGTATTTTTAAAAATGTGCTAGCATGTTTTAAAACTTCAGGAAATTAGGCAGGCTAGATTTTAAAACATATTAAGAGGTTGAGGTGAATCCTAAAGGGAAATCTATTAAGTTTTTAGAAGAGTTTATTGAGCTTAGACACTTTCTCTGGCATTATTTACCTTTTTTCTCTTCCTGGCCTGAGGCTTCTGGAAAGGCTGAAAGCAGCTCATTTCAGATAGCTGCCGTGCGCATAAAGAGAAATTTTAAGTACCTGATTAAACTACTCAAAGTAGAACAATAATCTCCAACACTGAGGAAGCTGAAAGGTTAGCTACAGATTTAGACTTCTAGATTTTTGTCGTGTCATGAACGTTTGAGGTTTTGACTCAAAAATAGTAGGAGGCACCTGACTATTACACAGAATAGTTGTAATGGCATGAACTATTTTACTCTTTTATTTGGACAACCTTGTCTTACAGAGCACTGCCAAAAAACATCTTCAGGAAAGACAGGAACACATTTCTCTCCCGTATAGTTTATTTAATAGGTGAATGTCAAAGTTAAATGCTATACTAAGCTAAAATAGTTTGTTCCTGAAATAAATTATACACATTGCACGCATTTCAATGTCATTTAAGACTGCAGTTAAAATTATAAAGAATTTAGGCATTGGAAAATATTTGCTTATTGCTAATGTCTTTTCTTTTTCTGGCTGCATCTACATTTAATACAGAACATGTAGATAGTTTCCCTTTTGAAGCCATGACTACTGTTCCTCTTCTAACATTTCCAAAACAAGTTTGCTTTCAAACTTCACACACAAAACAATAGGGGTGAGGAAGGTCAAATCTGGTAGCAAATAATTAAGATGTATGTGAAATATGCATATTACATGTAACATTTTTGGCTTGGTCCTCAAGCTTTGTCACAAATTTGTCCAGTTACAGGTACTTCAGGTTTCACTATTTAAAAGATTCTGGAGAGGTTTAGTGTCCTTTCCTATTTTCAAGGAAAGAGAATGCATACTTTAAAATGCATCCTCTGCTGTCTGGTGTCAGTCTCCACCACAAGGGGCTAAATTAATTTTATAAACCCAAGAACATTGTGATGGATACTTGTAAGCACTTCTGCTGTCTGACAGTGAGCCTGGCATAGTTCGAGGTATATATCTACTAATACTTTTTTGTGTGACATTTTGTAAGGGTTTATAGACATCATAGTCTCCACTAAATTTACACTAAGTCACACATCCACTAAGTCTTGAGGCTAAGCTGCCCATGGGGAACAGAACAGACTTCTTATCATAGATCACATGAACTCCAATAGTGCTAAAAAACATTCAAGGTTTACACCACATTAATATTTCATAGATATGTTCTGTCCTTAGAAACAGGCCTGGCTATCAACTTCTCAAGAAGACAGAAAACCTGAAATTTCCTAATTTTAGAATACTGTAATTTAAAAGATAAAGAACGTAAAGAAGCATTACTGATCTATAAAACTACATCCTTGGAGATATTCAGACCTTGGCTGTACAAAGCCACAAGCAACCTGATCTTTGTTGGTTCTCTGTTGGGTTGAGGGTTGCACCAGATGGCTTCCAGAAGCTCCTTCCAACTCAAAAGTATTTTAACATGCTGCACATTGGAGAAGCTGCTTACAGTTGGTAAAATCTAAAATAAAGGCAGCAAATCTTATCAATTTGTGACAAAAGCGGATTATGCTGTCTGGGGCTTTTCTATCCACTAGTGCATCACCTGCATCCCCTGCATGAAACAAAACCACTTCTTTGTGGTTTTAAAGCCTGAGGGAAATATTCATGGGTACCTAGTCTGATCGATCCCCTCCACCTACTTGTTTCTGGTGCACTGGTCATCCCCAGCATTATTAAGGTGTATCCAAACTTGTGTTGATGTTCTTATAGCACCTTGTTAGAAGTGAATATGATACTTTCAGAACTGGGCATCAAGACTGCATCTAACCTGAAACATCACTGACTGCCTCGTGTGTCTCACACAGCCCTACATGTGTGTCAATAAGGAAAAGAAAAATGGAGTTTCTATAGACAGCAGCTCTCCTGTGACCACTCGCAAGCCTTGTGGGCTACAGGAAGGGTTTCTTGTATGGCCAGTATGACTGGAAAGGTGGTTGCCTGCTATGAGAAACTGAGAGACTTCACAAGTTGGCTTGTGACAGGAGTCTGTTTTACATAGAAGTACGATTTGCATGGAAGCAGCAGAGGACCTGCTGGGTCAACACAAGACCTATTTTGCTCGGGGGACTTTTCCTGTTTTTTTTTTTCCATGTACACTTGAAATGTAGTTTTTAAAATTTAGACTAAATTTTATTTTCCTGCTCTGTCAATATTGTTTTAGAGTTCAATCTACTTTGTCTTTCTGTTAAGAATACTTATTTGTGAACCTAAGCTCAGCTAAATGAAAAATAGATATACTTATTTACAAACTTAAACTCAGCTACATTAAAGTTTTGGTTGAGAATATACTGCACCTTTCATGTGGCTTAAACCTCGTCTTCTGTTTTTAATCTGCAGTATTTAAAAGTATTTAAAAATGTCATTTACACCTTGCAAATCAGCTTGCAATCTGAGTCTGTCCAGAAGTTCACTGGGTTTAGGAAAAAAAATCATACATAATCAGAAACCAAGCCTGAAGGGTAGGGATAAAAGAAACAAATACTCATCTCTAATGTTTTCAGCAATAACTCATGCCAGAAAAACCTGGCACAGGAGAAATAACAGCCAGGCTGAATTGACATGTGAATTGGAAAGGCTAGATTGCTGTTATGTTGTGGGTGGGCCCTTCATACTTCTGAAGTTATAATGTTTTTATTTAAAGACTAAATTGGATTTCTAGGCATGTATGGTATACATCAATTTAAAATTATTGGAGTTCTTCATATTGTTAAGAGTGCTTCAGTTTGAAAGAGTGAGGCTTTCCTGCAAATGCCAAGTAAATTGCTCTGCAAGTCCAGAATCTTTGATCACCTCTGAATTGAAATGCTTATGAAAGATGCTGTAGTGTTCTAATAATTTTACAGCTCTCTCTGATTCGTATGCCTAGAACCCCAATCATTTCTAAATTGAAGAGCTCTCATTATTTTCAAGTTTTATGTGCAGTATAAAATGATTTAAGATTATTCTGTAGCTTTTCATTTTTTTATTTTGCAAAAAATAAAACTTTTTTTTTTTTTCTTTTTAAAAGACCAGCTCTTTCCTCTGCAAGCTGGGAGACATTATGAGCTAATTCAAACATTTCACGTTTAAAATGGAAATTGAACCAAATTCTCTCCAAATAGCAATGATGATGGCTGGGGGAAAAAGAAGGGAAAAAAAAAAATCACTGCCTCAAAAGCCGAGAAAATACAAAGTAAGAGGCTGTCAGTGATCCTTGCTGGGAAAAGTGTGAAGAACAAGAAACATATTGTCACTGTTCAGATGCGGTCAAGGTGAAGTGGGGAGACTGAATGAAAGTTACAACAATGTGACAAAAGAGAGACACAGATCCATTTAGTCTTGGAAGGAAGAGAGCAGGAGGCACAGAAGGCTGGTTCACGTGTTGCTTCTAAGCTGATTTTTGCTGTCATTTTATCATACAGTTTCAGAGGGAAATGATGTATGCCCTTTTGTATCTCCTGACTTTGTCTTTTAAGAATAACAGTTAGTTTCTTTCTCACTAGTGACCTTGTTCTTTTTTAACACATGGCAGTAGTATATTGTTTATAATTCACATTGCTTTCTAAAGAAAACTCTCATCGTTATTGCTTGTTAGCAGCAGAGCCTTCTCTTGTGTTGCTTTCCAAACACATGCACTGGATGGTCTTTGTTCCCAGTGGTTCACGGTTTAAGAATAAACAAGGGCCAAACAGAAGGACTCTGGGGGAGGAAGCCCACCAACCTGCCAGGAATCCCAGTGGCTGCACCCTACATTGCCACAAATTCCACACAAAAATCACCCTGCTCACATTTCCCACCTGGAAACCCACCCCTACTCCTTCTGTTCCTGCTTGGAGAGCTAGAATGGGGTCCACATAGGGCTTCCGCAAAAGAAAAGGGAAAAAATGAGTCTAAAAAGTATTACCATCTAAATGGAGTAGAGTTATGCTGTCATACGAAAAGAGAAAGGGTTTGGGGAACTCACCTGCCATTGCACAGATACTTCAGCAGTAAGGCAGCAATTGGTGTGGAGGCAGGGTGAAGAAACAGCAGACCAGAGCAGACAGGTTTGAAGTGTCTCATAACTGTGTGTTACTAAGGAGGTAACCTGGAAACACCTGGAAAAAACCTGGAGATTTCCAGTTTGGAAAAATAGGTGTTGAAACAAAAAACAGGGCATGGTCCATTAAACTTTGGCATTTTCTAATCATTCGAGAGAAGCAAAAGGTAGCCTTTGTGTGTGACACCTCCCGTTGAAAATGTGGATCTGCATTTTTTGTTATTTTACTCGCTAAAAGCTGTCAAGAGATCTGCTGAATACAGCTGCTGTGGGCTTGGACACTGGTTTATGACTCTGCTCCTGATGCTGTTGTAATGGGGCTTGTGAGCCTTTTCTGCTGCACCCGTTATCCATATAGCAGACGTCTATGTCTATACAGTGAATTTTATACTATCTTACAAGGTGAGTTCCCGCTATTGCAGTGGGTTTACAGCTGGAGGGACGGAGGATGGGCTCCCTTCAGACAGCTCTGCTTTCGGAGATGTAGCTTCCATCAGAGGGGTAGGGTGATTTCATAGCACTGTGAAGCCAATATCATCAGTTCAAATGTATTTTACCAATGTGGAAAATGAGTGTAGAAAGGCTGCTGTTATTTAGGACATCGTGTTCTCCAAAATTTCGAGTGAATTGTTCATCTTAAACATATTTATAAACAAAACTTACAAAGCTAAAAATGTAATCTGGAAATCTGTTAAGAATAATCAGACTCAAAAACTCCTCCTGGACATTTGTGGCAGGTACCTGAGCCTACAGGGAGGATGATTTGCTTCTTTGCTGCTGTACCAGGAAACATTTAGTGAGACTGGTATTTCCCTTGTTCCTCTCTGCTTCAGGTTCCTCATTTTTTATTTTCTTGCAGTTTTCTTTCTTTATCCCTAGCCCTCGTATATCTAGCTTTTTTATTGTGTTTTTCTTAGCTTTCCCCTGAACTCATGTTCTTTTTCACTTTTCTATTCCCAACCTTTCTGCTTTTCTTCTATTTCTTTTGAATCCTTTCCATCTTTCCTGCAGAAACTCCCTAGTGCAAGTAAGTCCTTCACAAACCCTTGTTACCCTTCTTGTGGTGACTCACTTCTGGCTGAAATCTGGAGCTGTTACAGAAGTTTCTGTAGGCACTTCTGACAAGAGAAGTTGCCAGAATGCATATTGTCTCTGCTTCAAACGTAGGGTAACTGCATTTTTACTTTGTGATTACTTGAGATTTTGAGAGATTTCGGTGGCAAATCTCTCTGTTTGGTTGTCTACTAAGAAATGCTCAAACTACAGGGTACCTAAATAATATTAATATAATTTTCAAATTTGCATAATCAGTGGTCTCAGTCAGCAATTAATATTTCACTAATATCCAAACAAACATAATTTTCCAAATTATACAAAACTTAGTCAGAAATCATATTTTCTTGTGTGTAGTGGTCTGTTGGAGGATATCAAATACCTCAGAGAATAAAAATTTTTTTGTTAGTTTGAGGACTAGTACTTCTGGAAAGTTTCCATTTACATAGACACACACAAAAAGGTTAAAAATAATTCAATAATTTTTTCTAAGAGTGTCTCTTACTGTTACACAGCTTTGTGCTACATAACAACAACATTTTGGTTAATATTTTTGACTGATTTTTTAAGGTAATCTTTATTGATATCATTCCAGTGGCCCATGAATTTTGCTATACAGTTTTCCAAAAGGTGGGTTACCAAATAAATGGGTCCCTTAGGTGCATTGGTGCATTAGGTCCTTCAGGTGTTGCCTCTAAGAATTTGTGAAAGACCATGGTGGTTTAGCCTGGTTCCTCTGGTCTGCAGTCCTTCAGCTTCAAAAGCAACAGAGACGTCATTTACTATTAATCATTATTGCCGTGTTTAGATTGAAATTTGCTGTTTTCAGATATTACAAACCAGTACAGAACCCATTATGTGGGTTACGTTTCACTGGGAGAGGAACACTTAATCCTGGTTTGCAATCTAGAGTTGTTTCAGATACATTTACAAAGAGAGGTCTTCCTATGGGATCTATAAATCACACATTACCTTTTAGCTATGCCGTATTTTGAAATAGCGTTACCATGTTAAAAGAAAGGTCTGTGTAAAAGAAAGGTTGTTTGTAATGCGCATGACTTCCCTTGCTGTGTTATGTACAGAATAATCCATATACCACCCATACTGAAAGTGGTTATTAAATATGCTGGCTCAGTTTACTAGAAGCTCTAATACACTTCTGTAACGAGGGACTCCTTGTAACATCAAAGCATGGGGAGACATTAGCTCTTTTCCCCTATAGCCTCTGACCCGAAAGCTTTGCTTTTTATCTCTGTATAAAAGGAAAATATTCTTTTCAAAGAAGCCTAGCTAGAGTGTGGATATTTTCTCCATTGTAGAATAAGACCCTGTGAAAGTAATCTACAATTTTTCATCTTTGTTCAGAGTATTGTTTCTTTTTTTGGACATTATGCCTTTTTGAGAGTGAAAACTCTTGCTTTCAAGTAATAGTGACTGGGAAGTGCTTTCTAAATCCTGAGGTACTTCTGTTTTCTGTAACACTGTCAGGCTGAAGAAAGGTGACCGCACATTTCTATTTTTAAAAGAAATAAAGAGAGATTTATTGAGAGAAAATAAAGTCTGAGAAAGAATTTATACTCAAAATAATGGGTAAGACCCAAAGACAATTAATTGTACTCAGGGTTTGTAAAGAGCCAACATCTGGCAAACCAAAACTATATTTCACATTGCAGATGTTTCTACTTATTTTTTAAAAAATATCATATAGCAAGTGATCTTTCTCAAGTATATTTGGACTTTTAAATCTATGGATTGGATAATCTTTGCTTCTGACTTTGTATGCATCAGATTGTTTGTGTAATCTAGCTTTGTCTTGTTTCAGTTCAACATTTTAGGATTCTTGACCTTTTGGCTTTTAGATCCTTAACTTGAGCTATCTCAAGGAGGACTTGGTCTTCAGAAAAAGCTAAGTGCACACTGTCAGAAAATTGGGCTGGTGTTTGATCTGTACAATTACTTTTGAGTGTCTGAACCCTTGTCCCCAGGCAATCTCAGGGAACAGAGCACTGAAACCCAAACATGGGTGCAGTTAGACAGAAAAAGGAAGGTTTAGTACAAATGGGCATATTATATCATGCATTATTGGTATTCTGCTGGTTATAAAGAGATTTTCAATTAACTTCCAAGTAGTTTCTTAAACTTATAGGTGCTGATAGTATTACAGATTCTGCACATTCCCATGTTTGTATGATCTGGACTTCAAGGTTTCTAATAACATCTGAAACATCTTTTTTCACCTGTAAGTGTTCGTTGCAAGGACTCTTTCCTTAGTATCCTACAGAGAAACAGAAGAAGGGTCTCAGTTCTTTTTTTTAACTTATTTATACTAAGTCTATTTTAAAGGTTTGTTTTGTGGTCGTTTTGTTTTTTAGGCATTTGCTATGGCTAATGTGGGGTATTATTTTTCTGCATTCCACAATTCATGGCTTCTGAGGTGCCATTAAGCAGGACTCAGTCTGTGACACAACTCACAGCAGTGTTATGTCAATGATTAAGTCAATGAAAATTCACTGATTTCTTGGATGCTCCAGGCGGGCCGCCTTATAAGTGTGAATAGTTCCCGTGAGGTGGGGGTTTCAAAATTTAGCATGGGCTTAACTGCTTTTCCACACAACTTCTAAAAATTGCTTAGCCGGAGGAAGGGTGGCACAGTTCGATTCTGATGTAACGGCATAATTAAAAAGAAAATAAAGCCGCTCAATTTTCTCTGTAAGATTTCATATGAATAAATAAGTTTCAATCTTTCTTCTGCTGGTAACAAGCTGGATCACTTGTTTTGCTTTTTTAATAAAGGTACATCATTTCATTATACTCGCAGAGTGCAGACTAGCATATATTTTCAAGCATAAATATGTTTATTAAAAAAACATTACAGAACTGCATTAGTATAAGCCTTATAAAGTATCCTATTGCATTTTTTAATACATTGGTTTTCTTCTTTGGTTTTTGAACTAAACAGAGAAAACTTTTTTATCTTGCAGACTTAATTTTCTCAATAGGACACATATGTGTCCTTAAGTAATACATATTTTATCCCTGTGTTAAACATAGTAGCAAGTATGTCCCTAATATACTTTCCAGGAATCTTGTAAGCAGGAAGTAAGATGGAGAAGGAGAAAACAGGGTTTGTGGGTTGTTTTTTTTTTTTTTTTCCAGATTGTAATAATTAAAAATTTAGAAAATTGAAAATGTTTTCCAAAATGTAAATGTAAGTAAATTATGTATTCACTTATCTAGATAGTTAAAAGAATCTGAAGCCTCCTGCCAAAAATGAATAGTTTAGCTTGCATTCAACTAATATGCCAACTTATGGTTACTTGCGTTTTACTCCTGTTTGCTACAGGTGAAATGGGTGAATATCAGACAGCTCATTATAGAGACAAGCATGCTGCATTCCCAGAGTAGGATGACAGAACAAGTCATGGTACGTATTGTAATTTCAGTGCTACAATACATCTTCAAGCTGTCTGAGGTAAAATGCTTACTAAGCACTGCATTGGGGCTGTCAGATTGCTTCATGGGGTGGTAATTAAATTGAGGCAGTTCTACCGTTCATTTTTGTGGAACTAAGCCAGAATTATCTGTATCCTAAAAATATTCTACCATAGGCTGCTGGTTGTAGCAGAAGCACAGTTTTTTGCATATCAATTCTCTTTCATGGAAAACATCCTATTTCTCAGTGTTGTCCCTCCATAGGTTGTGGGGGAGGAGGGCTGTTTTCTCACTGGCCTATTTTAAGTCTGATGGAAAGTGGTCATCAAAGATAGTATCACGTTTAAGACTGCAGACACTTGGGCTGGATTCCAGTTGTGACTAATGGAGATAAAGGATTGATGGTCATTGTGGCCACAGGTGGCATTAAAGTTTCCTGCCTGATTTACAGTGTTCTCGGCCTTGATGTAATTTAGAATAGGCAGGGGCCTGCTTGGCTGTGGTTGGCCATTGCCTCAAGAATAAAGCTCGATGCACATGAGGAGGTGATGTGATAAATGAAAAGGAGGCTTCTTCTGGTCGTTTCCGGAGACTAGCTGCATCATTAAAACGCGCGGGAGCTGCCATGCTGGGTCAGACCAAGGATGCCAGCAGCTCAGCAGTCTGTCTCTGTCAGTGCTCTGGTATTCTGTGCTGAAAACCAGTGCTAGTCCAGAGTAACCCTGTCTCTGAAATAGAGCTCTGGGTGGAGAGTCTTAACACTTCCAGTGTCTCCTCATCTGGAGATACTAGCACTCGTTCTTCCTGAGACAGGGTGATGAGAATTGCAGACAGCATTAGAGATGTAGGCACACAATGGACTTATAGAACAGCATGATCATGTTCTTGTTTTCTTCTCTACTTATTTCCTAGTGAATCTGACCTTTCTGAAATTTCTAAGGTGCCTAAAAACTTGTAGTGAGATAGGCAGCACAATTTTTGCTAGTTCAATGTCAAAAGTATATGCAACTTGTCTAACTGCAAATTTGATTCCAAAGACGTTTTTGAAGATCGATTGGAAAGGGTGAGGCTGGTGTGCAAAGGAGGCTTCTCTTGTAGGATAAATTTCCTATAATGTGCAAATGAGTTTATTTTGTAATTCAATGTCCTTTAGAAAATTGTTTGTTTTGAGTTCCGTTGATCTAGTCAGCCAGTGAGAACTGAAACTGGGGGGAAATAACATACACATGCAAAAAGTTTTTGAGCATACGAGGTGGAGGAACTGTTAATAGGTTATCTGGAAATAGATGAAATCTCTTGCAAAAGCTCTAGTTAAAATTGCCCTTTTTTGATTAAATGCTGGTGAATATGAATGCATGATGAGAAATGCTGAAAACCACTGTTGTAGGATTCAGAACACAATAAGAAAAGGATCCAAGGAAGCAGCAATTTCTTGAAATAATGTGCGAAAATCCTTGTCCCTTTCCAAATGAAAAAATAAAATAAAATATGGAAGTACTTAAACCGACATCCAATAAATAGATACATTAACTAGAAAACTGTTACATAGGAAATAAGTTGCAAAGGGTGAGTACTCCATGGACTCTCAACTCATCAGGGTCTACCCATAGTCAGAAGAGAGAGAGAGAGATGGATTCCTATGGGGTAATTCAGAATAAGAATCTCAACTGACTTGGCTCTCACCTTGAAGTATAATTTGTCATCAAAGGATATTGTGACAGCAGACAGTACAACTGCTTCATTAACAAGATTTCTTATACCATTCTCTGATTATGAAAAGGCTTTTTATTATTCAAATCTGCAGTTTGCCATTTTTTTAAATATATGTATAAATCTGGCTCAAATATCTTGTACATCACAAATATGACTTTGGAAGATATAATTTTCCTTATTAATTCATAATTTTCCTCTGATTATTCAATTTTGAAGTACATTATCTCCTTGCTTATTTGTATTTTTTTTTTGCCTCTGGTAAACCATGCTATATACATGTTCACATCCTTTGATTTCACTGCTGTTTTTCCTGGTTCCTTTGTAATACCTGCTTCCTTCTATCTGATCTATTATACTCAATGAACAACAGTTTTCACTTAGACTAATCTTTATGCTTGTTTGATTTTTAAACGGTATATCATAATGGTATTAATGATGTTAAACTGAAGTCCCTGGTCCTGCAAAGGCTGATTCATGTTACTCTGCACAATACGAACAGTCCTGTTGGAGTTCAAGGGTTACACACATGGGCATAGAGCTTTGTGTGCTAATTGCCTTTAGTGGGCTCATTTTCGGTATCACAAAGCCCCATTTTAAGGACTGTTGCTCAGATCTGAAAATGCACTTTTCACTGGAAACAATTGTAAAAATATGTCCTCAGCTGGGAACCTGGAGAACAGAATTTTAATTTGGAGTAAATTAAGCACATATATTGAGGGATACATCTTGACCAGCAGTATTTTTGACTACTTGACAATCTTTTAAACTCTTGAAACACGGAAATGGCTTCATTTTTGTAATAATGTTTTCACAGTTGCAATTCATGGCATAAAGCATGAAGCAGTAAAAGCAATGCATTTAACTTTTTCCCCACATTCTTCTACTTGGAGAAAAGAAGCTAGAATAACAGGCAGTAATTAGCTTTCATCCAAATTGTGTATGAAATTTTAGTCTGTAGGCTCATTGCGCCTATGTCAGCCTGAAGATTAAAGGCTTCTTAACTACATAGTGACAGAGCAGGCTGAGCAAGCTGTGAAGGAGCTGGTGGGGTTTGTTGTATAATAACTGATCCGTGGATCACTGGAAGAGTCTGGATTTCTGTGTCCAATCTGGACAAACAGAAGCCTACCTCATTGTATCTCCCTGTTTTAGTAGATCACCATATACCACTGTAACTGAGAGTTTCTGCGGTGCTGGAAACGTATTACTCATTGAGCTGTTAGATGCATACACCCCAATAAAGTTAATGTTTAACCATCTTTTCTTTTGGCAGCATGCTACAGCTTGCTAATTAATTTGGTTGCTGTTTGCACATTTTTTTCCACCACTGTGGATACAATCAATGGATTTCAGGTGTTCTACAGTCAAGAAGACAGCTATGCATAATGTGCTCTGAAGTTATATTGAGATTATCCTTCAAGCTTTGTTATTAGCACAATAAGGAAAATATTCTAATGCATTTATAACTAGAGAGCTTATAAGCAGTGAACTGTATTCTCTTACACTGGAGAAATCCTAAATGTAGTCAAGCAAAAATGAATTGACCTTGGATAAAAATTTGACCACCTCAACTTGAGATAGTAAAACCTTTCTTCACCTGTAGCAAACCACCATCTTGGCTTTCCATCACCTGGTAACCAGGATGATAATCTTCAAGTACCCGTTGTCACTGTTGTCCTCTGATACTTATTCCTTCTGGCAAACCAACCATTTGCATCTGATTTAAAATAACTCATTTCAGTTTCTAACCAGTATGTGAGTTCCACCAGTTGTTTTTTCTTTACTTGGGAATAAAACTAGGTCAATGCCATTTCAGTTCAGGTACTATCTAAATGAGTTAGATGGTGCACATATTACTGCTATAACCTAGAAGATGTTTGGCCATCCGGAGACCTCAACATGCCCTCAGATTGGATGAAGGAAGGTTCCCAGCAGGCTCGCTTTTTCAGTTAATATGAAAGAGTACTAAATTGGAAGTTTAGTTAATAATATTTGATATTTAGGTTTTATACTTGTTTTCTCTTGTTTCTTAAGAATGTCTGCTGAAGGATCCTGAGTTGGGGGGGGGGGGGGGGAAGAAGAAACAAAATTATAGTTCATGTCCTTTATTTGTGGCTAGATTGTTGGAAAGAAGAAAGGATGGGCAGATTCAGTGGGTAGAATTTTTTTTTTTAATAATTCCACCCTTCCACATTAATTTTAAAAATATTGATGGCTTTGGATCACATTTCAAAGAACTGGTTTTGCACAAATATCGTCAGTGAATGTAATGGTGATAGGAGCTCAGTGGTTAAACAGGCTTAGAAAAATGTTTTGAGGAGTAATATGGGATATGCTATGATTGGGGTCATGATAGAAGATCCTTTATTTGTATCACAAACTTGACTGGACTTCATAAGAATGAATGTCTATACTTTTGTATCTTTTAAACCAAAGAGGTAGCAAGACGTACTGGCATAGTACCCTTGAGTTTTAATACCCTGCCTGAAACATTGCCAGTGTTAGGTTGTGTGATTCATTGAGCTTCCCAGTGCCCGTTATGTCATTTGCCCAATAAGGGTGAACTAGAAAGACGATTAGAAATACTCTAAGCACCATTGCACTTCAAAATTTCTTTAAATGAAATCAGAGGGTGCTTTGTCCTAATAGATACTTTGCAGGCAGAAATCAATTAGTCTGATAGTGCTACTATTCTCCAAAATGGAATTGTATTGGACCAGTTTGATGTCTTCTTATAATTGCACACTGTATGGTTCTCTGACTCTTATCTCTGCCTCAGTCTGTGGATTTGAAACCATCAGGACGATGTCACATTGGTATGAGTATTCTTCAGTGATAAGAACAGTAATTGTTGCAGGGAGACTTCTTAATCTTGGGTCACTCAAATCCCTTTTAAAGACAGCAGGTGCTCTCCAGAACAAGCATTAACAAGAAGAGATTATGAGGTAACCTGTTGTTCTTTATATCTCAGCATCTCATGACAAAGCTTACCATCAGCCAGTGTGCTCAGAAGCCAGTCAGTATAGGAAAAAAATCAAATGTGACTCAGGAAGGAACTAACGTTTTCAGTACTAAAGAGTGGATTCATTTTAACGGCTGAATACTGAAAACTGTTATAGACAAATTTATATTTATGTAAGATAATTGTATGAGTCAATTATAAAAGCAAGAAAAATAACCCTGGGAGAGGCTATGAAAATGGAGCTGCTGATATTCATGGTGTAATGCAATCAGAAATAAATTCTGCTTCCTCAGGAATCAAAAGCCGAAACTGCCTCTTGCCAGATTTGTGTCGTGTTGCAACTTTCTTTTTCATTCTGCCCTTCATCTTCTTCCCAACTGTGGCAAATATGGTGAAAGCAAGTTAGTCATTCATATTATCAGACCTTAGCACTGTGAGCAGTATGGCTTCATGCATATGTGCTTGTGCTGGGGGCTGCTTAGCATTTACAGGGTGAACTCTTGAAGCTGAAGTTGCTCAGGATCCAACAGCTCAGCCAAGTACAATCACAGTGGAGCAAAGCTGTCGGTTATTTTCAGCTCTCAACCTTTTATGAATTTCTGGATCCAAATACCCACTAAATTTTGTTAAAATAAGATTTTGTTATCTAATCCTGTTCATTTCCATCAAGATCATGATGCAAAATTATTTGAGTAAAGAATGTCTATGGCAATCTTTGGGAGGTTGAGAATTAAGAACAGGATAAATCACTGCATCCAGATGATGAAGCCAACTTTCAAAAGCCATTCAAGAAAAGATTTTTGAAAGGTATTTAGATGCAGAGGTGTACCTAGCACTTTCTAAGAGCACACTAATCTCAGTGAGTGTTAAGGACTTAACCCTTCTTCACTTTACTTTGAAAAAAAAATCAGCTAGGAGCCTATCTCTGCCTCTAAGTTCCTAAATACTTTTTAAAAAATCTGGCTTTGATAACCCAAATCCCCTTGAATTTCAGTAAGGCTTTTCCTCCTGAATTCTAGATCCTCATAGGTTTTGAGGGTCTAACTGTCTTAAACTAAAATGTGAGTTAAAGGCTCGGGTACTTTTGAACAGCTGAACCTCGGTGCTTAAATCACTTCTGAAAATGAGTGTTAAACTACCAATCCCCTCAGATACTTATGAAATATTTTCCTGTTACCTCTGATAAAATGTTCTAGAAGAATTTACTTTGTTAACCACTTGCTTTGTCCTGAAGTTTGTATAACAAGCTTGTGTAATATTTATTATAGAGAATATTTATTTTTTCCCCCAAAAGAATGTCAGAACTCTTTTTTAAAATGAAAAATTGTAAATGTAACAAAAGTATATATTTATGCTTTCAGCAGACAAATGTGTTTTTTAATGGAATTTAAATAAATGGAATTTTTATGATGAAAAAAGCAACAGTAAAAACAGAGATTATGTTTTTCATAGTTCATTTGCCTCCCTTGCCCTGCAGATCTTGTGCAGAAGCAAAATGACATCCCTAGTGAAGCCTACAATGTCATTGACTCTGAAGAAGGACTCAGAGACCCTTTGGTGTTTAATGACCCTTATTGGCCTGCACAAAAGAAACTGGTATGATCTACTAAAAAAGACTTATGGTTCTTTAGAAATATTAAGAAACACTGTTTTCTTCATGGGTAAACATTGTAGTCATGCATTTCTAAACATTGCCTGGTTTTAGATGACTGCTCTTAAAATGACAGTCCAAATTTGGTGAGGAATTGCATTCATTTTTCATTAATACTTGACCAACAGCATAGTATTTTACCAATACAACATTCACGCAAGTTTAGTATTATTATTCAGCAGATTCATATCAAACCAAACAAAACACAACAGATTATAAGAGAGCTAAACAATACAATGAAGAGCAACTGGAGTGTTTTATAGGGCATGGGCACATTATATAATGTAATTACATGCTGAGATCCCAAAACTATAGGTCAGTGTTGGAATATTATAGTATTTCAGTATTAATTCCTTCATCAAAGTAAAATATATGCTGTGAGAATCTCTATTGCAGTTGGAGATGAGACAGTGGTTACTGAAGGAGATTAGAGTAGCAAAGTGAAAAGAGGGAAGGGAAGGGAAGGGAAGGGAAGGGAAGGGAAGGGAAGGGAAGGGAAGGGAAGGGAAGGGAAGGGAAGGGAAGGGAAGGGAAGGGAAGGGAAGGGAAGGGAAGGGAAGGGAAGGGAAGGGAAGGGAAGGGAAGGGAAGGGAAGGGAAGGGAAGGGAAGGGAAGGGAAGGGAAGGGAAGGGAATAGACTTTGGTTGCAGGTGGAGTTAAAGTGCTAATATATCTAAAACACTCAGTAGATAGTGTATACAAGTTCTGATAGGCAGTGTTGTGCTTTGTGCTCCTCGGTCTAATGTGTTTCCCCAGAAAAAGAGTATCTATATGACAGACACTCCACTGACACCTTTCACCGTTTCTAGAGATGCTGCACCTTTGGTAAAGCAGAAGTGCAGAGCCTTAGTTTCAGTTTCTCTAAGGGGTGTGCTGGCTTTCTAAATTTGAACCACTCAGGTGAGGTAATACATTGAGCTGTTGGATTTGTGTTCTTAATCAGACTTTCTAGTGACTAATTTATCTTTTCACAAGCATTTGCAAAAACAATATGATTGGTTCTGCTAGCTTATAATTTTTTCCTACTTTAGTATACTTCTTGATTCTCCTTTCAATGGATGGAATTGAACGTGGCCATTTTTTAAAAAGATTTCACAAGAAGTAACAACTTATGTGAACCAAGATTCCTCTGGAAAAATCAATTCAGCAGCTTGAAGTAATGTACTTGTCATATGGGAATATTAATATGAAAGAAAAATGACATGGATATATCAGAAATTAAACTAACTGCCTGTGTAGAGATATCAAAAAGCGCAGTGATGAATACTCTGAAATGTTTGTTACAAGATCTTACCACTACCTATCTCATCAGAGATACAAATGTTGAAAATTATTTTTTTTTTCTAATACCATCCCAATGATTTATGCTGCTGGGTAGAATCCTGTAGCAGAAGCGCATAGTCTGGCTTGGATTTTGCAATACTGTAGTGGGAGGAATGGAAAAGATACATCTAACTCCCTCACTGTGACTTCAGGATGGAGAAGAAAATCTAGTGCGGAATGTAAAAAATTCTGCCTTCACTATGATGGGGCTGATGAAGTGCAAGGCAGGGACAGTGCCCTGTAAGTGAGCCAAGTCATTTATCCTTCCTGGCAAAGCAAGAGAAAAGCAAGAGAAGTTGTGATTCTCTGAGTCCCAATAAGACCTTTTTACCCTATTCTGCTAATGTAAAGGGCTTTAGGATGGATTTGCATTCACTTTTGAGCCCCTTTGCGCTACTAGAGAGTTTAAACTTGACATTCCTAGTCAGAATTCATTCTCTGATCTGCTCCCCTGGTAGTACAATTACCTTCTCTTGAACCATCAAAGAGCTGAGCTTCAACAGCCCATCAAGCTCGGGAGCCAAACTTGAGTGTTACACGTTCAAAGTATTCAGGGGGCATCAATTGACCACCTTGCCTCTTTTCTGAATTGTTATTCTTTAAATGTTAGTGTTGACAACCATAACAAAACACGCTATTTTGGGAGGATCATGCCAGCTTCAAGTATGCTGCCTGATGAAGGCCAGGGGGAAATGTAGAAGCACTTATTATACGCTACTGCAATTTCCCTTTAAAAAAATCTAGTGCTGGTTTATTTTACTCGTTCTGTTGCATTACTTATGAGGTAACTAAAAAATATGAAGAAACAGTATGTAAAGCAAAGTTAGTCAAGGGTTATCCAAAGAATGTAAATATATTTGATACTGCAATCTAGTTTGGAAGAAACTCAAATTTGAATGAAAGATCTATTTTTCATAGTGTGTGCCCTGCACAGACATAAAAAATGCCCGTAAAACAGATGACACAATGATTTTGGTACCTTGGCAGACTTACCCCACTGTTTCATTTCTCTCCGTGTTGACTTTGTCCCTTACATTTCAAAGATGGATAAATGTATTAACATGTAGTTTACCACACAGGTCAGGGGATCTTTCTCATTTGACCTTGAAAACAAATGTTCTGTCTGCTCTGCATGGATAATTCATAAGATTTAGTGGCTCATCTCTGTATGTTTGGCATTCAGAAATGTTGCTTCCCCAAATCTGTTACTGTCTTCTTTTCTGCATGAGTTGGGTTGTGCTGCTGAAAGCTGGTATGCATTTGTGGGGCTAGACTTTTGTCACATGGTGATTTTTGGTGCTTAGGATGAAGGCACAGTGTGCTGCTAACATGAAAATCTCCCATTTTCATGAGCTGCAGAACATCCTGCTTGTATGTTCTTTGGACACAATCAAATTGTGTTGATTGAAGAAAAATGTGTGATGTAATTTAGAAAAAAATACAGGCAATGGGCACGCAACAGTCATCCTTGAAGAATTTTCCAGTAGTCAGTGAAATAACAATGTATATGCATGCATGTGTTTGAGTACAAACACGCAAGTAAGGAAAGAATCACAGCCAAGAGAAAATAAATAAAGAGCAAAGATAATAACACAGCCTTGAATTTCTCACGGTTAGAAGTTTGTGTTAGCTCAACGTGTGTTAGCACAATGATAACTAGTATACAACAGTACTTCAGAGTATATAGGGTAGAAAGCAAGCAAAATGAGAAACTAGGAAAGGCGAGAATAAGGTCAGTTGTCTAAGGGAGGCAACTGGAAGATGTGACACATCTAGTGAATATTGTACAATTTTTATTGGCTAAACTTTTCAGACATTTCTTTTTAACCTCAAACCATGAGCTGCAGAACTCGTGCTACCTACAGGGCTAAAAGAACAAAAAACTAACCCTGCTTCAGAGAACTTACAGTTAAGAGTAAGATAATTGAACAGTTGAATACTATCAGGATACATCCCTCCACATCAGGAGGCAGTGAGACAGTATTGATCTGCTGGGTAAGCAGCAATCCCATCTCATCAGTAGCTTAGTCATTATTGAGTCTCTAGTCATCATAGTAAAATAAAGATTTGATATGGGACTATGTCTGGGCATATATACTCAAAAACTAAACAAGTTGTTCAGCTCCACTTTGCAGGGCTATCTTTTCTGTCTAGACAGAGAATATTTGTGAAGGCATGTGGATGGGAACACTCATAATACTTTTTCTCAGACTGCATGAAATATAAAGGCATTTTAAGGACAATTCATATTCCTGAAACCATAGTTACACAAACAACTCCAGTTGACACAAGACATCACTGCCATAGAATTAGGCAGTTACCATAACCTACTGTGTTTATTTCTTTTTCTGCCCACCCTTGTGCAAGTGCAAGCATGTATGCTGCTACTTGGTGACCCTCAAAAGCTGATCCAAATTAAAAATAATGTGGTAAGAAAAAGAAAAAGAAAAAGAAAAGAAAAAACCCAAGGATTTTAGCTATATAAATTTTCCAATCAGTTCAGAACGTCATTAAAAACATGCTTGTTCCACCAAAGGAAAAGAAGTAGGTGACTCAAAAATGGGAACTATCACCTCTTAGGAGCAGCACTAACTTTTTCTAGCTGCAGGTGTGCCTAGAATTGCAGGAGTAGAAAAGACAAAAAGAGAAATACTGATAACAGTATATTTTACCTTATGAAGGATGATGTTGATCTTGAGCTTATTGAATATTTGTCATTTCCATGAAGTTTTTGGCACAGAAACATCAGTAATTGATTATATATTTTTAAGATAATTTAATGCTTTTTGTTATATTGTGTCTGTGCCTGTTAAAAGATATTCTGAATGCTGTGCATAATGATGTTCATAAGAGAACAGTATTAGGAAAGTTGCAGAGATTCAATTAATTTTATGGGGAGATAACATTTTTTTAGTTGCCAGCAAAGTCAAGAAAGATGGGCTTGACTGGGAAAAATCTGAGTCCTGGCATGTAGCTCTGTCCTTGTGCTGGTGGTTAAAAGTGCATATTATTCTGCAGGGATCTGGGAAACATCCTGCCTCCCCTAGGCCCAGGGGCTGCGGAAGAGCAGCATCACCAGTGTCCATGGGCAGCATGAACAAACTGTCTGTGCTCCTTGCAGTTGCTCCTACTGCTGAAGAGGAACCTGTATCTGAGCTTTTTCGCTCTCTTTCTGGTCCCTGTGCTGAAGCTTCTTCAAACAGCAGTCTGTGTATGTGCTCCACAATTTGGGCACTACTTTTGAAGTCTTATGTGCCTTGGAATGAAATGTCCCTGTTACGCTCAGCCCCCAAAGGCATTCCCATTGAGAGCAAAAGAGATGTCACCTGTGGGCCCTCCCGCCTTTTGCTGATGAATCAAGGTCAACCACCTCCTGCGACAGCCCACGGGGCAGGTATGCCATCATCCCCCGTGCACTGTCAGGTACCAGCACCCAACAAATACGACTCCTACACAGCCAGGTGACATGGTCTGCAGAGGTCTTCTGATCTGAATGGGAGAGTGCATTTTATTTCATCTGTATGTGCTTGGAGAATAAGGCATATAAATTCTTCTTGAAAAGTATGGCCAAGTTAGGTTTGTCCACGGTTCCCCACTATGCTCTTTCCAAAGTATGGATCAACATCAAATGCATTGTAGTTTTGGCAAATAATTTCTCCCACTCTTCCCTTTCTGTTCCCCCTCCCCTCCCAGCTGACACAGAGTGACTATAGGGGGCAATGCAACCTCATCATACAGCCTGTGTACATCAGCTACATACCACATTAATACGCGGAAACTTTAAAGTCTTCATTTTTACTTCTTGCTTTTGAGTAATTTGTATCATGGTAAGCTATATTGTTACTTGGGCCTCATAAAATGGGACATTTTAACTTCAAATAAGCTTTTACCAGTTACATTTTTTTGTTTGTTTGTAAATGAAAGTTAATAAATAGTGATTTTATTTCATACTACTAATTCAAATTAAAATCTAAAATAAAAAAAGACACAAGAAACAAACTAAAACAATTTTGAAATTCATTTGACATTGATCACTGAGCAGAACTGCTCCAAGTCTGTATGTATCTCATATTCATGTAATTCAATCTATATGCCTGTCAATATTTCTGATGCAGTTTAATTTCTTCAGATCAGTTTCTTTCTGACATAATGCAGGCTTCCAGAAGTTACTCCAATTTAGAGTGCTTAAATGATACTCTTATATTTTCCAAGATTTTGTGAAAAAAAAAAATTATGTATTAAAAATAATTGTCATAGCAATAAAAATATTCATATATTGTTTGGTTGTATTTTTCTTACATTGATTGAAGTACACTTCACAGTAAGCAAGCAAAGAATGATAACAATGATAATTTTCAACTCTTCATGTTCAACAGTGTGTATTTGTGTACCTGAGTTTTCCTTCCTCAACCTTTCCGGTTTTTGCAAAGAAATAGCTAGAAGATGCAGGGCTGGACTTCTGTTAACATGATTAGAAAAGCTGTTGTTATGGTCTATTTTCTATTATTTTAATTTTGTTTCATTACAATTTTTGACAGTTACTGTTTACCAGCATTTCCCTGAAGCAAAAATGATTTAATGTTCAATACACGCATTAAAATGTGTTCTATTTTAGTATGTTAAAGCTGATAGAAATATAATTTAAGCAGAAATCTGTGCTTAACAGTGCAGCACATAGACTCTCCAAACACAGATGAAACTGAAACTTCTATTTGAAGGTAAAACAAAGCCAGCAGTAATCTACCTTAATACTTACTGTTAGAGCTGTGTGGTATTTTTGCAATGAAATTCAAACCCAGGTGAAGCTAAAGTGGTGGTGGTGGGTGTTGTAGAAACAAGGCATGGTTTGAAACCTTGGCTTTCATGCTTGGTGGCTTTATATGGCTCATAACCAAACCCAGAATTTTCAGCTGAAGTTCCGTTTCAATTTTCTCATCCATTCAAATTCAGACCTGACTGTCAAGGAAAGTAAAAGTCATGAATTCCAGAGGAAAGTCCACTGACTTCACTGAATGCTGAAAATTCTAAGTTTCTAATCCTCTAATGTGAGCACTTCAGGTTTACTCAATTGCTTACTGACCTTTACTTAGCCATGTACACATTTCAGGGGGAATTTTCAATGCTTTTTCACTAAAAATCGTGTTCAACAATATTTCCTGATCATTAAGACCTGTGTACCTAAAGCATAGACTGAGACCGTCTTTTACAAGCCCAGAATACAAATCTATACTGTTTTGGATAAGCACAACCTCTTTCTGTCCTTTGTCAAATTCATGTGAAAGCCAGTTTTAATAACTCCTGGTATTAGATATTGCTGGTGAGTCTGACCAGTTATTTATGTATGGTGGTGTTAGGATTTGATCCTTTCTTTGCCACTCTTTGTCCAAGAACAGTGCTCGAAGTGAGGGTAGAAAATAATCCATTGTGGTTGATGAGCCATGCCTGTCCACAGAAATAAAACCCCAAAAGCCCCAAAAGCTGCAGAATAAATTTTATAACTTTGAAGAACGAAGTGAATAGTTGCTCATCTGAGGACTCGTAGGGGCAAAATAATTAAAAAGAGCAAAAATATAAAATTAAAACCATGGTTACCTACTCACCACAACAGAGTTTAATAGAATTAAACAGACTTTCTCCTTGATCTTTCTTATAGATGGCAGCCAAAGTAGTTACTGCTATAAATGTAAAATACAGAGCAGCACTAGCAAAAATTGTAGTCTTTTACAAGGGAACTGTGAGTGATTTGATAAACTCAAGTAAAAATGGAAAATAATTAAAAGTAGGTAGCATTCACCAGAATAAAGTATGAAATAGAGGAGACACAACAAGATGTGATATAGACCAGTGATGGACGGGAAAGTTCTGATGTGGTGTCTGTTTTGAAAACAGGACCAAAAAGAGATCCTGGGAATGAGGACCAGTGAACCTCACCTTGCTTCCGGGGAAACCGATTGAGAGTCTAATTAAGGATAGAATAGTTCAGCACATGGACAAGTATAACCTAATAGGGTCAAACCTGCACAACGTCAGTAAAGGTAAAGAATGCATCTCTAACCTGCTAAAGTGCTTTGAAAAAGTTAATAAAATAGTAGATAAAGGTGACCTCGTGAACATAATTTATTTGGATTTTCAAAAAATCCCCAATAAGGTCCTTCATAAAAGACTATTAAGGGAAAAATATAACTATGAGGTAAGGGGCAAAATCTCACAGTGGATTAAAAATTGAATAAATGATGGCAGAAAACCTTGCACTGAAAGTCTTCTCCTAAGAGTGTAAAGAGGTTAATAGTAGGATGCTTTAAAGGTTCACATTGGAGCCAGTGTTACTTAATATAATTTTTAATGATTTGGACATTGTATCTGCTAAAACTGACATTAAATGTTAGCTGGTTGGAGTGAGAGGACTGTAAGACCAGGAGAGAATGGTTCGAGTGGCAACACATACATTTTAACTTGGATTAGCATAAATTTTGGTACTCACGGGTTATTTTCATGTCTAACACTGTATTATATACCATGATGTTCTAGTCAGAATAATTTATTTGCTTTCTGAGCAAGGATCCAATAGATATCACTGCAGCATCCACGTGGAATGATTTGCCCTCTCTAGGTGTAGGAGTAGACAGGGTTATGTGAGACTGAGGAATTCCCATCTGTCAGGTCACTTGACCTTTTCCTCAGGGTAACCAGGCTGCATGGCCAGAACAAGAGCTGTGTTTATCGTTAAAAAAAATCCTCCTTCATAAATACTTAAAAGGAAGGCCTGTTTCTGTTGGATCTTGCTGCAGTGTCTGTGGGTTTTGAGGTGCTCTTAACTTAATTATGGCACTGAGGAAATCACTGGCACTACTGCCTACTGTCATCTGCAGCCCAGAAGGTTGTAACCCAATGCTGGTTTTCTTTGGAAGCCCTTACCTGTTACTTCCCAACACTCTCAATCCCATCTCCTCTTCATGAAGTGTTTGCGGGAACTACATTCGGTTTTGCATCTCTTTCCGGTACAGACATCCCTGCTGGTTGTCACCTACTGTTAAAGAGGATCAGGAACCTTTGCGTGATCAGGTTCATTCAGAAATGACTAAGCTAATAGGTTTTGAGGTTTGGGGTTTGAGTTTCACGGGGTTTTTTTTCATTTGCTTAATTTTTTTCCCCACTGTCCTTTCGTCACTGCATTGAATTTAAATTTGTAAGATTATTTAAAACACTACCCACTGAAAGACTAAAGTAGCATGTGATGAGACATTGACCTTATATTAAGCATATTAAACGTAAGACACTCACTTCATGGGGTGCTGCAGGTGACACATCCACTCTGTCGAAACTGAAGTCTATTCAGGTTCTTTTAAAGGTAGAAAAGTGAGAGCAAACAGATGATGTCTCCTTCAAAACTCGTATGGGTTCATCTAGTTTTAGTGTAAGCACAGCGAAGAGAATATTTTCTGTTGCTTTCTATAATTCTTCCTAAAAAGAATCTATTTTACCATCTACACTGAGGCAAAAATGCAATCTTTGCAAGATGCAACATTTTGGACTATGAGTAAACACAGTAAGAAAAAAAGATGATTTCTTGGCAAAAGAAATGTGTGGAAATAAAACCACTAAAAATAGCATTTATCTTGATCAATAACTCATGCCTTTTTTTTTTTTTTTTTTTGGTGGAAAATATTAATAGAGTTCTTTAAATAAAAAGAACTAATGCATTTTTTTTCTCTTTTGTTGTTGCAGCCCTGTTTGTATTTACATCCAGTCATTTATTGCCCATTAAAGAAGTAATGCTATGTTAATGTAAGGGAAAAAATCAATGCTACTCAGATCAGTAGCTGTGGGGAAACAGTGCAGCAGCTGGTTTGCAAACAGCAAGCCCACATAGATCAATGAAATTACAAGCTAAATCTGCTGATGCTCACAAACTGCTCCAGCATTGTGATGTCTAACCTTTCTCAAGTTCAAGATCTCTGGCAAGCCAGCAATAGCTAAATGGAAAAAAAAAAAAAAATAAAAAAAAAGCAAGAAAGAAACAAAGAAAGAACATAACCGGCTGGTGGAGAATTTTAGCATGATATGTAATATTCCACTTTTGAAGTTATCAGTATAACTGCATGTTTGTAACAGATATAAAAGCCACTGTAATCTCCCAGTGAGCAAAGCTGCGATCTACACACTCTGGAGATTTTCTTCTTTAAGAATGTTCAAATCTGTCACATATTACCTTGAACTGTAACACTGGAGGGCTGGAGAGCACTTCAGTAATGGGGTTGTTAATGTGAATTCCAGAAAATAATTTATCAATGAGCAACAGTACAGCTTCTGCCATGTGCAACTTCTTTTATTTTATGGCAACGTTGTAGCCTTTAAAATGGTTTGAATTTTGTTAACTTGTAAATTAAACATGCAAAATATTTGACTTGTTGAATGCAAAATTCATTTGCATATTTTATGCTATTTGTACGGTAAGGGAAGGAGCGCCTTTTACCCCAAGGAAAACACCGCTGGGATTTATCAGTACCATGTGAATAACATGCCTTTCAAATGATTCTTTTCAGGGCAGTCCTCACCCTATTTGTGCCACTTTTTTAAACACAGCAGTATTTTTCAGGCATTAATCAGCAAGAAGATAGGAAGAACCAGTCTCTGAAGATTGCTATAAAATAGAACACATTTTAAAAAGGGAAATAGGTTCATTCCAAAAGTAGAAAAAAAAGCATTTTGAGTTTCCTTCAAATATTGACACATGTATTTTGTGGGGGACAAAATGTGTATTTTGCAAATATACAATTCTTATTGTCTACTAATCTGCTATTGCTTTACATATATTAATTAAATGTCACAGTTCAATTCTGTTCTATTGTATCTGTTTTGCAGGTTGGAAATAAAAAAAAAAACATTGAGAGGTTGGAAACGTGTTTTGGTCTTCCAGCCAGGGAGTAGCAGACCAGAAAATGGAAATCCAGTCCTTATTAACTGTCTTCCGCTTTTGTAGGCTTGCAATATTTTACAAATCAAGAACATTCAAGAATAAAATCAACAGTGGGGTGAAGTGCGATTATTTCTTGTACTGTCAATTGCTTCTCCTGGAAAGACCATTTTGGAATTTGACTTAGACGATACTTTTCTTCTCTAATTTTCACAAATACCTAATAATGAAAAAAAAAAAGAAGGAATATTTTCATTTTGAAATGTTGGATTTCTTTCTCTTTTGCTTATAGGCCTTCCCAGATATACCCAATTCCCTTTCATTGCTGATCTTTATGTCGATTTGTTACTTTACAGTGCTGCTTGGCAGTGGTCATGGCAGGATTTTTCATGTTTGATGCGGAGAGAAGACCGATTGTGCAAAAGCCGTGATTGTCACTAACAAGGTGAAGGTTGACCGTACACACCAACGCTGGTGGTGGTGTAGGAACACTGATGGAAATCTCTCCTTGTACTCCACTTACTGGCTAGGAATGAGGGAGAGATGCCCAGCAGAAGCTGGGGGCTGCTGCTCCCAAGCCTGATCCAAGATCTACAATCGTTGTGAGGAAATACCAGCATTTTCTCATAGTGGGTAGTCTCACAACTACGGGTGTGCTCACATTCAGGATAGGACTTCTGAGAGCTTTATCTTCAGGTTTTATTATAGTTTCCTTTTTTATTTGGACCTTGTTGAGAAAACTCTTTTGAAAATACTGAAGCTGCTGAGACACATCTGGACTAAAGAGAAGGGGCCTACTGATAGCAGCACAACCAGGATTTCACCAAAGGCCTTTTTTTGACACAATATATGAATTTGTGATGAAGACTTTGAGTTCATCAAAAGTAAATGAACGACCTTCTACAAGGAAAACTTTTCCCATGAAGAAATTGAGATGAAGCAAGTATGGGAAGAAAATAAATGAACCCAGTCTGCGTGCCTAGCTCAGGTTGGCTTTGTCCACCTGACAAGAAATACTAGCCATTATTTTGTTTGTCTCTTTCCAAGCATAATAGTTTGGCATTCAAAGTATAAACCTTGTGCATCATAAAGAAGTGTATTATTGTAATGGAGAAACAAAGGGGATGATTGTGGGGGTGCAATTGCATTGTTCAGACTTTTTTATTATAACAAAAACATCACTGTTCCCAGAGATCCCCAGCAATAATTCCTCTTGACTGCAATAAGTACCTACTTTTGAGGAAGAGAAAGCTGATGAGCTGCAGGCTTCCCTGCTGCTAAATTCATCTAACAACCCACTCCTGATGTTTTCTGCTTTAAAGACCAATAGGAACTTTATAGATTGGTTGGATGCTCTTCTTTTCAGCCTAGCTCGGATCCCGAAACTTTTCTGTTGATCTGAAAAGCTGGATGCAGTTTGGTTACTAAGCAGCATCAGATCTAAGTCTTTGTCATCTATACTGTTACACCAACTGTAGGGATACATGCAATTTCACAGAGATTTTTGACTATAGTTCTGCCTAATCACCCTGAATGTAAAGGACCTATGGGGTTTGTAGTTTGGCCTTTTTCCCTCATCTGCACTGTGTGGTGAGAGTTCATCTCTATAAGGACAGAAACCAAAATCCTGAAATAAGCATCCTGAAGTATCTCAAAGCTTTAAATCTGGGCTCAGACCAACTCCGAATTTTGAGGCTTTTTTTTCTATCTTGTCCATCATTTCTGACGGTGATCAAAATAAGAAGTGAAAAATTAAGATCTGTCTCAAAATTTTCTTCAAAAATGAAAGATCGTCTCCTTTGACAAATAGGAATATGGTTGGGCAATCTTTTTCTCTCGTCTCCGTTATTGTCAGCAATGTGTATGTGCTGACTTGGATCTAGATGAATAAGTGCTGTGGCAAAAGCTATACTTTTATTATATCAAAACATTGCTGGAAAGTACAAACAGATACTGCGAAAAATGCTGTTGGAGTGAGGCAGCTGGGCCCCTAATCTCCAATAGCTTATACACTGGGTGCTCATTTGGAAAGAACAAAATGTTCACATCCACCCATTGATTGCATGAATAAAAAAATTCTTGAGAAACATATGTGCAAAATACGTATAACTTCTATGGAGTTATGTGTTGAGGTATTAAACGTGTTTGTATAGGCACTGCAAGATTTTATTTTAATCAAATATCAGTTTTGATAGTAGACTTAAATGCACCCAAATGCCGTGGCTCAAGTTGTAAGCAAAGCTGCACTGGCTTTTAGAGCCTGTGTCACCTTTTCCTGAAAGCTACAGGACGTGTTTCTGTTCTTGGTGTATGCCAAACCTGTGACTAAATGCTTCTTGGCCCTTCTGCCAGCTTCTCCTCACACTGCTGCCGTTTCCCATCATGTTGTGACCAGCATGGATGCTTCACAAACCTCTTCTGCGCAAGTGTCAGCAGGTCGGTGAGGGGAGAGGACGGGCTTGGGCTTGGTGTGCAACTGAGCAGCTGGGATAACGTCTGCAACTGCTCTCATTTAAGAGATCCTTCTGGAGTTTGGTATCGGCATTACATGCCATGATGGGGCCTATTTCCCCTAAAGCGTGCCTCTTCCCGCTTCGCTTCACTGCTGGCAAAGAGCACTTAGGAGTACTTTTCTGTTATTTTCACCAGAGTAATCTTAGGGTCTGTAATGGCTGATCTTGCAGACACCCTCCTTTCCAGAGCGTGCTTTTCCACTTACACGGAGCTGGGTTTTTCTTTGTCAATATTCTGCATTTAAAGTCATTGGTTTCAGGTTCGCCAGTGGCTCAGCAACGTTGATCCCACACTGAACGGGAAAAACACTAGCGAAAGGGCCAGCGCTGTCCTTCCTCTCATGAGCAAAGTTTTGTTCTGCAACAAGGCTGATTTGCAGTGACAAGAATTCAGACGTGAATAAACAGGGATATAAAAACATTGCCTATACAACTTTGACAACAACTGAAAAATAGCATTAGGAGGTGTGATGAGTTAAATATGTGTTTGTAGATTTGTAATACTAGGGCTCGTTTCTCTGTGTCTCTCTCTGTCTGTCTCACTGTGCACAGCCTGTCTCCCTGAAACTGGAAATTAATGTGTTGGATGGGCTGTCTTTGACATTCATTTTCATCATTCCCATGCTTAGCACCCTGAACCAACTTTCTGATAATGAAGTTCATTTTAGAAGGACATAGTGGACTTTCATACATTATACAGTCTAATTTGTCTGCGAGACTAATACTGCTTACCTTATGCTTGTTGTAGCAGCACTGCCAGATCTGCAGTGGTTAGTGGTCTTGTCAGCGTTTCCATTACAAATCTTGGTATTTTAGGGCTTAAAACACAACTGTTGCATGTCAGCAGTGGTGCTACTTGATACATGCTTAGTCAGCAAGAAAATGATTTTACAAATTTTATATTTAAATTGTTTTAGCAGTTTGGTTCTTTCATTACAGATACCTCAAAAATACAAATCAAAGGAGAAAAATGGGAAACAAGTAAGTTTATAAGGCTTTTTTCTGCAAAGCTTGAGTAATGAAAGTGATTTAATTGCTCCTTCAGTCTGCCATTTTGCGTGTGGTTGATGTGTTTTATTCTATTAACACAGGCAGTTACTCTATGACAAGAATAGCTGCTGTAGACTGGAGGGTTTGGTAATGACAATCTCACTGACAACCGTTCCCCCATTGCTAAGATTTCTGTGCTTGCCTGATGATGAGCAGACCTGGGCCTGATGATGAGCACACCTGGACCTGTTCAGATGCCAAATCTGTCCAGCTTTCTTCATTTCCTATGTTGGAAAATTTGCCTTAATACTCAACTTAGCAAAGGGCTGTTAAAACTGGACATCCCTGAGCATCTGCTTCCTCTATCAAATCTTCAATACTGTTTTTTTTCCCTAACTTTGCTTTAATCTTCTAAAACGTTGGCCAGCCCCCATCCCTAACGCAATAGATGGAGCAGGTTCACCTTTATTTTACCCTCAGCACTACTTTCTATTTCTCACAGAGGGTTTCATGAAATTTTTTCAGCATTGCCATTATTTCTGCTCAAGGTACCTTACAAGCTGCTGCCTTGCTGCTGGCGTGGTTTTTTCGGGCTGTAGGAAGGTAAAGGTTTCTGTGTGGGGCAGCTGGCCAAGTCAGCGCTCCAGGCAAGAAGCCAAGGCTGTCTTCTTTCCAGTGTTGCCACTTTCTTTCCTCCCTGGTACGAGATCTCCCTTCCTCTCAAACTGATACAGAAAGACTATTAGAAAATTAATCATACCTCAGGTGTCCTGAGGAATATACTTGATTTCCCAGTCACTAATGTGTGAAAATCTTACACTGGAATAATGCCATATGTCAACCTGTGGCAATATCAGGGAAATATTGACAGCGTTTCATTAATGAAATGTTGAGCTCGAATGACCTGTAGGCTGAAAATCCAGGCTACATAAATTTAAAATAGTGTCTCAGCTATCATTTGATTGAGGGTTTCTGCAACAACAAGTATGTTGTCTCTGTGGTCAGCAGAAAAAATAGTATTGCATTACTGTAAGAAAATCTTGCTCAAAGACTAAAACTGAAAAACCTCTCGCTATTGGTATGATAGTAGGGAAGGACTTTTTTAATTTTAGAGGGCCTTTTTTTTTTTTTTTTTTTTTCCTTTTGTAGCCCTGTGATAGGGTTCTCAATAGGATCTCCCTAAATGAGCTGGATATGTGGACTCATGCCTCTGAGTTTAAGCTCCTCATTGTGAATGGCTTCATTGATTATACCATGCCTGTCTTTACACTAAATTCATGGCAGAGTAACCATTATAATCTAAAAATTATGATTTCAAAAGTATCGTTTTCCAAAGAGTGTTACTAACAAATTTTACCTGTGTGTCTTCAAAAGGGTGAAAAAAAGAAGCCACGAGAAGCCAGCAGAAGTGCAAATTAAGCAACACAGAAGAAATATTAATTAAAAGAGGTTAATTGGGTTGGGGCAGGGTGGTGGGAAATGCTCTAATCCTCTGCATTGCCATGTGATGTTTTAGTGCTTGATGATTCTCAGTGCCAGGAAAAGAAGGGATTGGAATTTAACAACATGGAGGAGGAAAAACAATGTAATCAGTATTTTCATTTCTTAATATTTTCCCACTTTCCAATAGGAGGGAGAGTGCTTTGGAAGCCTGCTTTAAAAAGAGGAGAGTGTACATTGCACCAGGATCTCTCCAGAGCTTGCCAGTCATGTCTTGTGCAGTAAATTCCTGTGGCCAGCCCTACAGGGTAGCCGGGATGGTGAAATAATTAGCATAGCCCTCAACTAATAAATATGTTTAGAGACGTTCTTTCTTACTTTTGGCCTTTCTCTTGAAATTAATTTCCCTTATTTGCAACTCTAAGTGTTTTGACCCTCTCTCTGATAAAATAAAGTTAGCTCATTCTTTTATCCTCAACTTCTTTTTCTTAGTGATCTGATAAACAAGAAGCTTTCTCTTCCCTACAGAGCAGCAAACAATACCAGAGTGTGCACGATCATTTGTAGGATCCTGTCTCCCACACAATTCGGGAGTTTGCGATAACCTACCGTGTCTTTATCCACTAGACCACAGAATCTTGATGTTGAAAGAAAACAGTCAGCGCAAGAGTTTTTCAGAGAACTGCCTCGCTGCAAATAATAGCTCACAACATGTAGACGGTATGACACACATAATCTTCATAATCTGTCACTGAGATTCAAATTTGGGTTAAGAAATGTTTAGTCCACCACAGTTGTATGAAAACACCATCCAAAAATTGCAGAAACATAACAAAAGGGGATGATTTCTGTATTGCAGGCTTTTAGAAGGAATAAGTAACCTCAGAAACCATCACATTTTCTGTCAAAAGTATTTCAGCATTTTCATTTAAATCAGCGTTTATGGATCCATAGGGCAAACTTTTTTAATGTAAAAGAGTTAATATTCTTCATTTTCTTACTTGCAAATTTCTGTTAGAATTTTTAAAAGAAAGAGGTTTCTCTGCCAGCTTTTGGTATTGCTGATACGTGGCTTTGTTTCAGTATCTTATAGTGCTTGGATGACAGCTGGGATGTTCACAGTCTGGACAGCAGAACATTTTCAATCATGGCTGGAAAGCCAGCAGTGAGAGATTTCATGCAGCATTTTTCTGCTTAACTCTTTTTTTTTTTTTTTCTTTTTCTTTTTTTTCCTGTGGAAGTGATGGGCTATAAAATGATACTTCCCAGCAGAGATAATTGTTGTGGGTGAGTAAAATATTGGTTCTCAATTAGCCAATACTATAGAAAAGCAAAGTCCTAAACTAAACAGGCAGATTAAGGCTAACAATCTAACAGGAACCTGACTCCCAGCAACACACAAGAGCTGCCCTGCCATGTCTCACTATATATATAGGGAATTAAGCAGAGAGTGACAACTTAACTTGGAATTTGTTTTCCTTCTCCTCTGTCAAATTTGTTAAGTTTCTCTTAACCCTTCAATGCTGCCAAATGGTGTTTTGTCAGCTACAATTTTAGGAGAATGTCAGCACATTCTCGATGATTTTGGTTGCCATGGATAAATGTATTTCTTTAATTTTTCTGGGACATTGCGTATTAATAAACAGGGTACTTTACTTACTTTGTTATACACATTTAATTTCTGCAGCCTATTCTTTCCTTTTAATTTTGATAGAAAGAGTATTGTAGAGTGTGGGGCCACTTTAAGGACTGTCAAACTTCTGCCAACCTTTAAAGGTCAAAATCAACTGTGACACCTACAGTTCAAATGTAATTAGTTGGAGATTTACTGGGATTTTATGCCAATCTCCCAGTAGCTTAGGAATGACACAGTATCTAACCTTCTGGGATCCCAAGAGAAGTTCAGGTGGATGTGAGGATAAACAGTAAAATATACTAGCTACCACGCTGCACCTTTCAGCAAGTCGTCAGTCTCTTGCACTGTGCAAGGAACAAGAGTGCACTCAGTACTTTTTTTTAAAACAAATAACCCGCCAGTCTCCGACGTGGCCATCTACTACAAAGGTGATGTATTTATTTAAAGCTTATCTCATTCTGTATGTTCTTGGATCATTAAACTGAAGGACTCGTGCAGTCGTGATTTTTAATGAAGCATGTTTGAATAATTATGCTAATTTACGAAGCACTAGAATCAAATCAAGTGATCAAAGTTTTCATGATTACTCTCGTGTTTTTGTAACTCCCCCCATCACTGATTTCTAGATAGACTCTAGCCCTGGCTGCTTTTCTGTCATTTGTTTAGAAATTGCCACTAATCAATGCAGAACATAAAAAATTTACACTAGAAAAGAAACACATTTTGCATTATGTCTCTATAGTGGACTTCGTATGAGTTTGAAAGTAATATAGCTCCAACAGACACCAGCCTAAATGCAGTCTACAATCAATACTGTGTTCTGCCTTGACAGAAAGCTGAATTTTTATCTGTTAAACGTGTGAGCTTGGGGCAGCTCTGTGTCTGAAGTGGTTTAAATCTGAAATGTGATGTGCTGCAAAGAAAGTTGATTGACATCTTTGTTTATTGAAAAGTATTACATGAACAACAAAACACGGCCAGATACAGAACACTCCATTGCAAAGTGCAGCTGTGTTATTTTTCAATCCTATGTGTTCTGCCCCTTTGATGCCTGTCTGATGTAATAAAACCGCAGGATATAAACCAAACAAGAATCTTCTTTGATTCAATAGTAAAAAATTTGGACAAGGGTGAGATATGGAGATATATATTGGTTGCAAGGGGTTGGTGAATTTCTTTCAAAAAACAGTTGTTTTTTTGGTTTAATGTTTCTGAATTTGAGAATAAATTAGGATACATTTAATAAGCAAGTTGTCTGAGGCTGCTTGAAATATTTTTAAATATGCACTGGAAGAGGGGAGAAAAGAACAATGATGACTAATCTTAAAGCATTAAACATGCAGAATACAGAATTAAGTTACATTTAAATTTCATGTTAGAATAATTATGCTGTTCATTGACATTTTCCCATGTTTTATTAAATCTTTATTATGTCAAGGTAAATAGAGGTTAATTCTGCTGTTACCTCTTCCAATAAAGTATTATCTTTAATCTTGCATTAATAAAATAGTAGTAAATTGCACAATGGGCGTAATCACCATAGACTAATTTGGACCATTCTAAAATCTCGTCTTTAGAGTACAGTGGAGCTAAAAATAGATGTCACAAGAAAACATGAAGTATAATGTAACTTAAAGAAAAAAGTATGTTTTTTCTCTTTAAGAAATTTATAGCTACATTTCCTCAATACGTTGACTTATTGATAATATATATTACAAACTTATAGCTCTGCTCTTCCTTCTCAGAGTTAGTTTGTCTGTAGTTATTGCTTTGACTTGCCTCAAACAGAAAAACCTATTAAGTAGAAGAAGTGTTTGTCTTTAGCACTTTATTGTAGAGTCGACACTTTGAGCATTTTTCCATGGTCAGCAAAGAACACAAAGTCCCACATCCTTGATTCCTGTGCATCTCTCTTCAGTCAAAGATACGTAGTGCTGTTCACCAAACTACATGCTTTTCCAAAGCACAATAGTCTCAAAGCAGGGAACAGTCAGACCTGTCAGTCTTTTTCCATCAAAGCCACATCCAGCATGCTGAATGGATTTTACAATTTTCCTGTACTTTAAAGCCAGGAATAGGAAACTGTTGCTTGATGACATGAGTTGGATGCTTTAATTCCATATATCCCATGGAGAAGTTCTTCCCCATTATTATTCACCAAATTTAGAGAATCAGAAAATAACAGCTTGGCGCTTCCAGAGATTGTCCGGACTCCAAGGTTGGTCAGACAAGATTTCCCCTCTGTAAATCCATGCTGACTACTTCCAATGACTGTCTTATCCTTTATATATTTGGAAATAGTTTCCACAGTCATTTGCTCTGGATATCTTTTTGTTGGTTTTTGTTTTTGCCTCAGCGACTGAGCTGAAACTGACTGACTTATAGTTCCCCAGATCCTCCTTTTTGCCCTTCTTGAAGATAGGAGTGACAGTTATTTTCTTCCAGTCCTCAGGAACCTCCCCTAGTTGCCATGACCTTTCGAAGATAATCAAGAGTGACCTCACAATGACATTTCCTAGGCCTTTCAGCATTTGTGTATGCCCAGCTTCTTTACATGATCCCTAGCCATCCTCCTCTACCAAGGATCAGTCTTCCTTGCTCCAGACTCCCACTAGCCTCAGGAACTCGGGATTTCTGAGGCCAAATATTACCAGTTAAACTGGAGGCTAAGAAGTCATTGAGTACCTTGGCCTTCTCTATGTCCTTTGTCACTGGGTTCACTGCTTTATTCTGCAACAGGAGCAAATTTTCTGTTAAATTCCCGTTGCTACTGATATACCTGTAGGAGCCCTTCTTGTCATCCTTTATGCTCCTCTCCAGATTCCACTTCAGATGGGCTTTGGCTTTCCTAAATACATCCACTAATTGCCTGGACAGTGTCTTTATATTCTTGGCTTACCCGTCCCTGCTTCCACCTCTTGAAGGCTTCCTTCTTACATCTGAGCCTAGTCAGGACCTCCTTCTTCGTCCATGCAGACCTCTTGATATCTTTGCTTGACTGCTGCACATTGGGTTGTACCATTCGTGAGCTTGGAGGAGGTAATCCATGAAAATCAACCAGGGGTCTTGGACCCATCTTCTCTCCAGGTCTATATCCCATAGGATTCTTACAAGCAGGTCCATGAAGATGCTAAAGTCTCCTCTCCTGAAGCCCAGGGTTATAATCTTGCTTTTTTGCCTTGTTCCCTCCCTCTTGTTGTGTTATCCCTCAGGCCACTTCTTCCAGTTGCTTCCCTGATCATGTTGTCTGTAGCAGACACTCACTACAACATTGCTCATGTCAGTCTCCGTGCTGCTCCAGACCCATAAAGTCTTAGCTGGCTCATCACTCATCCCTAGGCAGTTCCATGCATCCCTGCTGTTCACATACAGGGAAACTGGCTTGTCCCCCCTGAAGAGCTGGTGTCCACCCATTGTGGCACTGCAGTTGTGTGAGTGATCCCACAACATCCATGTGACCCCAGGAAGTTCCTAGCCCTGCAACTGCGTGCACACCCCGAATTTCTCCTCTTTGTCCCTTATGCTGTGTGCTCTAGTGCATGTTTAGATGCACATTATTGTGTAGTCTGCCAAAACTTTTTGGAAATATTTCTTAGCCCTCAGCAAAAAAAGAGATTTTCCAACCCAAAGAAAGACTAGTCTGTGCATGCACGTTTTTTATTTTTTTTTTGGGGGGGAGGCTTCATTCCACTTAAAAAAATAACATGCCTTTATTGCACTTCAAACTGCATGCTGTGGTGTTTTAGTGGTTTCTTTATACTACTATCATTTTGTTCATTATTATTAGCTTTAATCTTTGTTTTCATCAAACTACAAAATTCCCCATTAAATTTTGTCAGGCTTGGATAACAAATCATTCCTCACATTCTCCCTGCACATTCCTTTTCCATTGTGCTAGCTTCTCTGTAAAGACCCACAGTAGATGGTCAGTTACATTTTGTCATGAACTCTATTTCATTATCTGGAGTGTCCATAAAGTTATTAATTTAAAAGCATGAATGTCAATAGATCTGTAAAAGGAATTTACCGAGTAGCTTCAGTGCTGGTAGGAAAGAAAGACCTCATTTTGAAAGTGCTCCTGAGAACCACGCAGAGAGTGGGATAATTCTGTACTTGTGTGCTAATACAGCAATACGATCAGAGCACTACAGGAGATTTGCAGTTGCACCCAGGACTAATTTTCCAGACTTACTCCTACTGTGTCTTTTCAAGACAAAACCCAGTTGAGAAGCACCTGGGTACCTAACCAAAGTTACTCAACTAAGCTTTGAGAGATGTCCAGCGAATCAAATTTAAAAATAAATTATTTTTTGAAACTATAACATTACAGTGAAATTTTTTTCAGCCCTGCTAGACTACTATGAGTGGTCATAGGGTGGTAACATGCAGCCTTAATTAGATATCTCACATGCAAATTCTTTGCAATAAAAGTGGAAGTACGTGAGATTTGTTGGGATCCAGGCTTATTCTAGACTTGAAATTCAGACATTGCGTATTGAACCTTTTACTAAAAATCGTGTCTTGTTTGTCGCAAATGTATCCTTCTAATGCGTGAACTCCCACTATTATACTGAGCTGCACTATAGCATTTAAAGACAAATAGAAGTGGAATGGACACAAAGCTTTTCAAAAGAAACCGGTCGAAGCTTACTGCGTTACCCCAGCTGCTCTTTGGCATACAGGAGTTGTTCACACCTGAAATTCAAAGGTGAGCCCCTGAGATGTGAACTGACTGAAAGGGAAGCAAATATTTGCATAAATCTCCAAGAGCTGGTTTATATGGTCCCACTTTTCTTTTTTTTTTTTTTCCTGCTGTGGGATGACCTGAAGCAAGATTTTGCTTGTAGGACATGTTTTTGGGCAAGGAGCCGTTTCCCTTAGTGTTTTACAAGCTCTGGTGCCAGAGAGGTGGTACATAAAGTCTCAGTAAGTATTGAAAGCCGTTTTTAAAGTGGAAATATTCAAAGCATGCAGGAGTCTCTAAGCGTCTGTTCCAGGGACACATTAATGCATTTGAAAGGATATTAAAGCTTAACACAGAGGAAAAAAAAAGTCCTGGTGGCAAGATGTAAAACTGCTTAACAGAATTACATCCAGAACTTTGTGTATTTGATCTGAAAAAATAAATCATCTTACAGTTGCTCACATTAAAGCTGCATGTCGGTTTGGGAGCTTTTAGGATCTTGGACAGGTTTCATCTTTCTGGTTCACGTAAGCTGTGTGTGTATTTGTGCAACTGCTGAACCTCAGATCAGGATTTCTGGTGACCCCATGCACTGTTGGAGGATTTGTCTAATGTGCAAATTTAAGACAATCATTATGTATAGTAAAAAATTATTATCCACCTTTTCCCCCAGTACTCAGCTGCTAATAGCGGTCATGGCTTGATTAAGGATCCTTCTCAGTTTAATGCTTCCAATTAACTTGCATGGTTTTGTGGCTGACTTGATGGCCTAGATAAAGCCCAGGCTCTTCTGAGAGAGATACCAAGCTTCATTTCCGGACTAAGGGATAAGGGAAGCCATGAGCTGTGGTTCAGCCTACCTACTGCTGGATTAGGAATGTCATTCAGACTTGAGTAACTCTAGGCTCTCTTTAGGAGGAGGATCAGATTAAGATGCAGAAAAGTGGAGCACTGAGACAGAGTGAAGCCATCTTGTGACAAATGCAGTGGCTTGAGACCTCCTGTGGGCTCGTGCCCTAGGTTGTCTTCAGGTGGTGTCTGAAAGGAGGTGAAGGGCTAGTAGGGCCTGGGGGACAAAAGGCAGAGGCTATGCCTCTGTTGGCCATTGGACTGTTGGCTACAGAAGCAGGCAAATCCTAGACATGGTATTAAAATCTGTCCTCTGAGTTAAGGTGGATTTTGGTGCAAAAATAAAAAAATGGAGATTATGAAAACCAGAAGATTATAGAAAGAATAAACAAAGCAAAAATTGTCCTTGGCCTTCTGTCACCTTGGCCTTCTGCCACCTTGGAGCTCATGACTTAGAGGTTACAGTGAACTCAGAGGATAGGGGACAGATGTACTGTGGGTAGAAAACCTGAGTTCTTTTTTCCTTAAGCCAAGGAAACATGGATAGTTTGATATGGCAATCTCTTGTGCTACATGAAATAAATATGACAAATGAAAAGGAAAGAGCAAACTGATTACCCTAATATTAAGAGCATGAAGTGGAATTTATAAATATCTCTGCATGTTCAACACCCAATCCTGCACAGGGCATGTTAATGCTTGTCACAGAATTTGAAATTCATCTAATCAGAATGGAGCCTTTGAGATGTTTCACACCTGCAAATGCATCAAGTGGCTAAACCTTACAGTCTTTCACCATGATATGACCTACATATCTCATTACAGCACCGTATTCACTACATTTGCTACAAGAACATTTGCATGGACAAAAACATGATTACTCTCATATATAATGAATTTTAAAATGTGTGCTACATTTAGATGTAGTATCTAACTTGGGTTGTCATTTACATTATTCTTCATTCAGGGTAAAATTTAACATCAAAGGTTTAAGGACACTTCATCATTTCCACTTGTAAATATCCTATTTTCAAAGATAAGTTGGTGGTGTCTTATGTATAAGTACACTGCTTTCATTAAATAGGAAAAAAATATATATCTGTAGGTAGATGAAAAACAGTTATAAAACCTCCTTTCTTTTTTAGACAATGGGAAATCTGTAGCTACCTAAATGCTTCTGAGTGTTAACCTTTTCTGAATGCTTCATGTTGATTGCTCTAATGATGATTGTTCAGTACCCATACAAATGCTTTGGCACCAAGTAATATCTTGTTTGTTTGTGTGGATATAATCTGAAGGCTGCCACAACATCTAATAAAACTGTTTTCACTCAGAGAGGCATATAGGCAGGAAAAGAGTGCTGTTAAAGCACACAGCATCCAAAAAGAAATTCACCACAGCCAGTAATGAACATAACACCTCCTTTATTTGACTTCAGGTAAATTTGGTGTGTTGTTTATAAAAGTGTCATTCAATGTCTCTCCCACATATTCTAGTACACAGATATGGTTTAAGATGAAAGGTACTGTACCTGGTCTTACTGCTGTGACATTTTACTTAAAAATATTCCTAAAAATAACTCAGAAGAGAGTAGTCAAAGTGTTGAGATCTGTGTATATACACACATCAGGACGATAAAAGTTTCATATCTTTAATGCCCCTATTGAAGAAAACTCCTAGTTATGTCTCCAAGGTCACCAGTGTCATTTTTAGGGCTAATCAGCAGGGATTTAATGAAAAACCTTTGTCCTGCAATTGTCTCGGGTTCAAGTCAATCCAGCCTCTCCATGGAAGCATTATGGCACTGATGCAGGACTCCAGCCAGCTGAAGTCAGATAACAAGATATAGACGGCAATGAGGGAATTTGTTTCTTTGCAGCAAAATATTGCACACTCACATCTGCATATAAGTGCATCTGCATTTAGATATGCGCACATATATCTGTATATATCAGACAAAATTATATTTTTCTTACATGTGTTTGTATTTAATCTGTTTTCACAGTAAATTGAAGTAACAACTGCTATTAGTTACTCAGCAATTGAAATTAATGCGCTGTTCTACATTTGGAATAGACAGGAAGTATAATAATTAGGTAAGTTTGAGATTCAGGGCTCTCTAGAATGTAGACTACTTAACTACTTAGTATAATATACAGAAATTTGATGCTATTGTACAAATATATGCATATCTATTTTCTTATTTCTAGCAAGGCAAAGGCACTGTGGTCCCCAAAGGAGATTTTTTTTCCTGGTATGTTCAACTATTTTTAGCATTTCTCGGTGGTACACCAAAATGGAGAATTATTTTACCTCTCTGGGGGCCTGTGAATTTCATGCAGTGTGGGCTTCTGTGAATAGAGTTCAAAATACATTAGAAAAAAATGGTTAATTTTTACAGTAAGAGGTTGAAATGTTGAACTGTCCTACTGTGGCAGTGCGAAGCATCCCACAGATAACTGTGGGGGACTGAACTCCTAGGAGCTACACAGAGTATAATACTATTTACTGTTTTAATTGTGGCAAGAACTCTTTTCCTTTGTTGGAATTTGTAGTGGCCCTTAAAATAGAAATAGGATAATACTTCAAAATATTCTGCCTAATGTATTTTATGTCCCTAATTCGGTGTTTTTACTTTCAGATTTGTTTGTGTTCAAAATAGCAGTAATTGGCAGCTGAAGTTGAATCATAGCATCTGGGTTGTAGTCTCTTCATGACATCAGTGTATTTTTACTGCTTGTAAACATGCCCTCAGATCCTCACAAAATGTCACAGAATGTGAATAACTAGAAAAAGCAGAGAGAATTTATGCTGCCATTTCTCCAAACGCTACATGCTGCGTATGCTGATGGTGGGGATTGAGTTGGTGACAACCTGGCCCAGAGGAAAGGCTCTGAACGGGACTTCTTATCACCCTGCTCCTCCTCCCCGAGCCTGAAGTTCAGACTAGCAAAGACAAAAAGAAGAAAGACTTTGGGGTTGCAACTGGTATGTAGACTGAGAAGGAAAAAGAGGGTTTTAGTCTGAGAAAGGTGAAGAGCCCTTTCAGAAATTCAGAAAGATCTCTCTCTGCTGCCATCAGAGGTTTTTATTGCATACTATGAGTTTACTACATGCTTCTGTCAACTGTTTAGTCACTACAACATTTCATCCTGTGAGGGTCATACCCCAAGGACTGAAAGACACTGTTCTTCTAGTGTAGACTAATAGACTTGTTACTGGTTCGGGGGCTGTAGGCATTTTATCCCCCAATATTCTTTTCAATTTATGAAGAACATTTCCATTATAAACCTCAAGGCAAATATATACACATATTCAGACCTACACATGTACTAAGCAGAGGACCTAGTGGGGAGATTTAAAGGGGAGCCAGGAAAGCCAGCAACTCTGTAGGTCTTGGAGCTCAAACTCCTTGATGGGAAGAGGCACAGTCCCAGCACCACAGCAGTCTAATACTCCAGGCCCGGATGCAGTCCTCAAGGCAGCACAATAAGCAATTACAAACTGGCCTCTAGCAGGCAAGAAAACAGTGACAAATACTACACATGTAATGACTACTTTGTACATTGGCAAAATGCAGGACATATTTAAGGAGGCATTTGTTTCCAAACTTCTTTGAAAAACTGAAAAATTCTTTCTTACTTGGTCAAATATTAGTGTTTTTTGGCTGAAGATGGCATGAACCTTGAAGGAAATCTGATGAATTTCCTTGGTCATTTTCAAAAAATGTTGATAGATATTTCCTCATGAAAATTTCCTCTAACCTTGGGGCAAATTTGCAGAGTGGAAAGAAGTGCAAATTTCGTAACAGCATAGTCCTTAAATTCCAGGTGTGTCTTTCATTAGTCCTGTTAAAAGCTGTTTTGATCTGGCTGAGTTATGAGGCTCTAAGGATGTCTTCTTCAAATGCGCGTGCTGATCCTGAACTAATTATTTTCCTTATTAATCTCTTGAAACTCCATTTGAGTTCCCGGGTTAGCAGAGGTTCATATTCAATGCATACTCCCAAAATATTCTGCTGGTTCTGGCTTATGCAAGTTACGTGTATTTTTCCTTTTTTACAGGCAAAAACAATTTGGTGACAACTATGAAGAGTGCTGTGATATCACAGATTCATATAATAAAGTGCTTTTACTATGTACCTTCTCGCTATCTTAGCTGTCTTCTGCTTTTGTTTGTCTCAAATGCACCACTTCTGAAAACCTACTAAGTAATCAGAAATGTGAAAACTCAAAACTGTTATGGAAGTGTTTCCTGAAGAGTATTACATCATGCAAAATAAGCAAAATTCCTGTCTGGATAAGTGTCAGGTTTAAGGTCAAATACCTTGTAGCCAGATCTCAGCTGGAAAGGGAAACCTAGACAGTTAATCAGAATAAATCTGTCTCTCTCTTATTTCTGGTATAAATGGAGTACTAGAGAGCATGGGCCAGACGTCCAAGTATCATACAGAAGTCTGAAATTTTCCCTTTTGGAGCCTGTTTCTGTTGTTGGAACATTACAAGATATTAGACTCTGTAATAATGCTGTCTTATATAAAGATCTATTTTAGGTCAGTTTTAGAAACCTTTATAAAATATCATACTTCTATCTGCAGCTCTGGGCACTTATGAGAGAGAAAGAGACATAGAATTGATTGCCAATAATTCCTCAAAAATTTTGACCTCCTTTAAATGGTCTTAAAAGATATTTTGCAATAAAGAAATATAAAAATATCCATGTAAAATGATTGCCATCTGCTATTTCCCTATGACCTGGGGTTTTGATTGTACTCCCTCTCTAATTATTTGTGGAAAGTGTGCTCACTAGGAAAGTTAGTCAATTTTTATGTGTAGCTTCCATCACTCAGTGAAAATCTAGTTAACTTCTCCCTAAAACACTATTTAAAAAAATATTTGTAAAAAAATAGCAGCTTTTTGACTTGGAAGTCACCATCATTTTCACAAAACCGTCAGGAGCTGTTAATATATTGATGAACATGTGGTGACAACGTTAGCTATAAAATCACTTTGAGCGTCACTGAAAAAAAAGAGATCGGATTCAAGTAAAACTTACTGTTTTGTTAGCCCAGCATGAGGAATTCCTGATTCCCCACTTGTCTGCTGTGTTTAAATATTATAACTCAAATATGCTTACATAAAAGCTTATTGATTGGAAGAATCACTTGCTTTTTGTGCATTAGTTAATCAGGCTGCTGTTTTGAAATCTGTCCAGGAACCCACAGTGGAACCTTTCCTAATCCATCTGTTTAAGTCTCAAATGGTTTCACTGCTCCACTCACTTACCAGCACTGCTGGAATGTTAGTGCTTTATGATTAAAGGATATTGTTGTTCTTTTCATCCATCATCCTGGAGTTTGCTATTAATAATACAGTTTGTTCTTTTTTTGTTCTTTTTTTTTTTTTTTTTTTGGCTGTTTCGTTAAAAAGCTGCTTAGATTTTCTCTTCCTCTCTGTCTTGCTTTTCCTTATTCAGATTGGTCATTTTCAGCAACTTAAGTTAGACGGGAAAAAAAAAATCACATCAGTGCTTCTTGGAAAATGGGCACTGCCTTTCAGTATTTGAAAAATGCATGGGAGAAAGACAAAAGAAAATTAAGCTAAAATGGGAGAGAGGGAAAAGCAGAATTGTAATAGGAGACATCAAATTGTACAGAACTCTCTGTGACTCCAGAAACATGTGGGAATTATTGCTTCATGCTCATAGTAATATCTAAAAGCAGCTTTTTTTAGCATCTCTTTGTGATTAAATTATCTTACGGGGAAAAATCTTAGGTTTAATTTCTATTGAGGTGTACTACTGCACATGAAAATGTGCCTACTGTTCTTCTGTAAATTAGCTAAGCTCTATTTGGATATAACTGCTGATCAGTGACATTTCAAATAAAACAAGGAACCTTTTTGGCTTTTCTAGTTCTCTCTGAAGAAAAAGGGACTCAAATGAAGAAAACATTGCGTATTTTATTTTTTTCCTTTATAGGTGAATAAAGAGTCATGGATATTAAAGGACACCTATTAATCAGGCTGCTGTGAAAGAACTGATACCAGCTTTGGTCAAAGGGGATGAGTGTCATCTTGCGAGTGTTCCTCTCTGGGACAGGAAACCGACGGAGCAAAGCCCTGAGAACATGCCGCGACGCTTCATATTCAATCCACAGCCCTATAAAGAGATGAAAAATGAGCCTTGTCCAAAGCTCTTACTTCAGCACCCAGTGGCAAAAATAAAAAGTGAGCTTGGGACCAGGTCTCTTTGAAGCTGAATTTTTTCTTTTTCTATTTCTTTTTTTTTTTCTTCTTTCCTTTTTTCTTTTTTTTTTTTTTTTTTTTAAACTCTGTAACAGGCCTCTGGTGGTTACAGGTATTGATCGTCAGAAAGTAATCTGTTCAGGTTTGGGGGCACGCCAGACCGAATCCTGGAGTACATTCCTTCCCCTCCAAGGACACGTTGAGCTTTTTATACTGTCCACACTGGCTCACTTGTCAGCTGTCTAGCTTCTTTGTCTTTACCGATTTCCCTGTTTGTGGGGAGCATATAATTAAATCTCCCTTAAAAAGAAAAAGAAATATACATTGCTAGTCTAAAATTTTCTGCCAGTGCCAAAGATTTTTTACCCCATTTTTTTAACCCTCATTTTTCTTCTATAATCATTATTTGATTCCCTCTGGCTGCCTGCTACTTATTTGTAGTAGTACCATTCATCCATTGAGACCTTTCCATCTGTCACACAGCTTTGCTTTCTCTCCCCGGAAGCTTTCTTCTCCTACTGTGCCATGCTTGATTTTTTGGTCTTAGTTGCATGTTTGTATGCTCTTTTTAGTATTTTAAAAAATGCTTCAGTATTCAGAGCAAACACAACAGGAAGAGAAAAAAGACACGCAGCACAAGAGCAGTTCAAACCCGACATTGTGCACAGAGGCAGGATGAGGAGCCTGAGATTCCTGATGAATTACGGAATCAACAAATATACCCAGTGCATAACTGGTGGCCAGACCCTGCTCTCTCTGAATTGTTATTGTTGCTGCCTTCAAAACCTTTCCAGGTTTGTGTTAGATAAATAGATGATGTCAGGAAATGTTGCATTCCCTTTGCTGTACTGACTCCCTTTGGTGTATTGATTATAAAGAATATCTGAGGAAAACCAAACATACTGAGGTACAATACTGTGAATACTGAAAGGAAATAGTGTTTTAAAGGACCAACCAGTCCTTTGCTAAAACACGACCAAAGTCACATCTTATGTTTAAAATTAAACGAGCAATTTTCATATGTAGAGGTTAGCTATTCAAAAAATGCAACACTTCGTAGTGTTTCCCAGGTGAAATGCAGGACGGGCTAAAGCCAACAGCACAACCCTTCAGAAGGATCGGGTTTGCTCTGTGCACCTTCAACTCATATATTTGCAATTGTGAGATTGCAAATGAGTTGGTCATATTTTAGAGAGGAGTGTGTCAAGTGTATCTTAGTTTTTGATGTGAGCAAGACTGGGAGATTTTACATCTGCTCTACACATCTACCTTGCAGTTGACTCAAATTTCAAATCTTTTTTTCTTGGAGAAGATCTCACAAAATTACATACTTCCAAAAATATATTTTGAGTCTCTCCTTACTGGTTTTCTTTTTCTTTTCCTTTTACACTCTCATTGTATCTTCTCATACACATCTTGTTTCAAAAGTCCTGCAAGTGTATCATGACTCTTAGGATTAGTATAAAAGTTTGTGATGTGCTTTGGAAAATCCTTTTTCAGTAGAAATGCCTTCACTATTTATAAAATGACTTCTCTGGCTATATGAGAAGTATTGATAGTCTCCAAGCAAATAGAAAAGCTCTGTGTGTGTCCTCACTTGCATGGAAATCCTGAGAAAATTTCCTTTGCTACCAGCTATTTTGTTGCACTGTTCTGAGAACGAAGGAAGGGAATCAGAAGCTTCAGTGTACACTTGTATCAGCAGATGCCTGAAAATGGATGTATTTTACAAAAAACTTATTTGTAAATTGTTGCTCCTGCGAAAGTAAGGGTCATTCAGACCCAGATTTACTTTAGCTAAACTTTACGATGTTTTGAAAAGGAAAGTAAACAGTTCCTTTTCTTGGATGATTTATGGGAAAGAAAATGAGTGAGAAGGGGGAAGGAATGGGAGAGAGAGAAACAGATTCTTCTGTCCATCCTGACCATTGAACAGTTTTCTGTGCTTCTCCTCAAGAATAAATCGTTGAAAAATAAAAAGGGTGGAAGTGTTGTTCTTCTTTGTGGTCCCAAATTTTATGGTCCCAGTGCAGGATCAATGTATACCTGTGTCATTCATGTTTCCCCTGTCTGTTCTGAAAGACCCTCAGTGTCCCTATTGCCCAGGGAATCCGGTCTAGCACTTCATTACATTTAACTTTCTTGCAGAAATACAAGTCTGTTACTTCCTGTTTTACCCAAAATGGACTTGGCAAACAGATTGTTCTCTTCCACACTGCAGCCGGTGCTCAAGTTCCTTCTTCTGTTTTCTTTAGTTTAAGGTTAAACACAACTTTCCTCACAAGCTTGATGATTCACACTGCACTCCAGCTGGTCCACTTCTCTCCAACATGAGGATTCAGAGGCACATGCAAAGCTTCAGATCACACTTCCCCTAGCAAGACAGGTAATTTCACCTGCTTTGCAGATGTTGCTAGTTTTTTTTTTTTTCTTGCAGCCACATCACAATTCTTGACATTTGTTAAGATTATACCCATTCTTAAATTTTCTACTCATTTGTTTGTGTTAACTGGAAAGCAAATATTAAATTTGGGTGGAAGCCTTAGGAGTGTGATGATGAAAGCAGTGGGACAGGGGTCTTAAAACTATAAAACCTAAATACAAGCCTATAAAACCTAAGTACGATGGATGTGGCAAACTAAACAAATGGCCTATCTGATCTTCTGATTTAGTTTTAGGTAGTCCTGTGAGGAGAAGGGTGTTGGACACAATGATCCTTATTGGTCCCTTCTAACTCGAGACATTCCATATTCTATTCTTTTCTATTCTATTCTAGACCCATGAGAGGACGCTAACATCAGTGGGATACCCTACATGTGTAGGAATATATTCTCATAACATACAGTCAGAAGCCTGATGTGACTGGCTTCCTATTGGCCCTGTTCTGCAAGTGTTTTATTCCCATATGTGTGAACTTAATGAAATGGAGAGGACAACGGGATGGAGTGGGGTTGTTGCTTAGCCTAGGGAATCAGTAGCACTGGATGAAGTTATTTCACTGTGCACTGAGCTTCTACAGTCTTGTCAAGAATATAAAAAAATAGTAAAGTCTGTGCCCAAAACAGCTGAACAAATTTGATTTTTATTCTTCTTCATACAAAACTTAACAATTCTAAATCTGCACCAACATCTGAAAGTGACCCAAGTGATGGCAGTGGTCTTAATGGAGAAGTGTGGACACAAAAAAGACTGTATCTTCAAATGTATGATCAAGTAGGCTTTTTTTCACATAAGGGAGTTTTTTCTAAGTTATTATTTTTCAGTAGAAGTGCATACAACCCTTCATGTTTACTGCTAATTTGAAAATCTAATACTGCCTATTAGTATGGCTAACACTTTTTGTCTCTTTCTCCTACAATGAACCAGAGTGGCTCTATCTATTAATAGAAGTTTTTTTTTAAAGCTACTGCCTGTTTTTCTCTTCCTTCCTCCTTCATGCCATCACTTTAAGACTTCAGAGCCATAGACCAGAGTGCTTGTGTTAAATGAATATATTTGACAGGAGTTAAGTCTTTTGGGCATTGCAATAGGTTTTCCTCATCTTGGCATGTGAAGACTGAGAGTGTTCTTTGACACCAGCAGCAGAGGATGTGAGCACAGCAACTTTCAGGGCATCAGAAGTGTCAGCATAAGGAAAAATCAGCAAAAGTAGACAGTGTTGAGGTAATTTTCCCACACCATGCCATGAATTTAGCCAACTCCTGCTCCTGTGAATTCTGGGCTGACAGAGTTTCCTTCTTTGTTGCTAAATATCACATAAAGTGTTCTGTCAGCATCAAGACTTGTTCAGTCCCCTTATGTAGTAAAATAAAAATATAATCCTTATGCCCATGTTTGAAATTTGAGCATAAGTTAAAGGAAAAAAAAAAAAAAAGAGTAAACCTTTCCAACAGGCCAGGACTGTATTTTGGAGGTTCATTTTTCAGAACATCATGTAGTCAATGCTGTCGAGAAGAGCTGAAGGCGAAAGATATGTAGGGCACAAGTACTAAAAATTGAAAATCTTACTCCCATTAAAATGCATGGGATTTCTGCCAGTTGCCATAGACATCAGTGGCAGCAGCATCCTGCTATTTTTTCCTGTTTTTACTTTCTGCTTTCCTCATCTTTTTATTTATTTTTGAATCCTGAGAAAAACGAAGTAAACCATACGTTGCTAGAATGGTTTCCATGGTTTATATCTCAGATCTCCTAATGTTAATCGGGTTACAATTATTTACTTATGCTCCAAATTTTATAGTGATGATTAGAGTCTACAGTCAGGAAAAATCCTAGTTACAGTTAGGTTAGTGACATCTGATCTCATGAATACTGATAAATGTGGTTATTGCTCTGAGTTCTTCTGCACCCAGCTGGGTTTTTGTTAAGGTACTTAAGGGCAAAAGTGTTTGAAAGGCTGGGCTCTCTTTTTATGTGGAACAAATATCAGGCAAGAAGGTGGAAGCTCTGAATCACCAAAGAGAGCTTCCAATTTTAGCATGGGTTTGAAAAGGAATATTTCTGCACCTGAAGAGCCTTACATATATGAATTACTGGAAAAGTATGACTGCACTACAGTTGTTTGCACACGATCATTTCTTCTGGTTTTCTTGTTCTATTTTGAATTTGTAGGATCTTCCATAAGCGCAATGCATCTGGATGCAATATTGTTGCTCAGCTGTGCACCATGATCTTTTCTATCAAGTACACCTTGAAGTGAAGGGAACCGCTGCATGGATGCAAATGCTTGAGAGAGAGTAGAAGCTAGAAGCAACAAAGGGCTGCAAAACCATTCTTTGAAGGAATTATTCCCCCTTTTGTGTCCAATAAATATCTCTAAGTCGGAATTGCTGCTGCTTCTTTCCATACTTCAGCAGCCCAGATGTACAGAGAAGTTCTCCTCCACCCTCTGTCCCAGCCACCACCTGTGGGACTGACTGACACACAGAAAGTTTCCTCTCTATCAGGGTTTGTCACTTCCGCTTGCCAAGAGCGAAATGTGGGCATGGGCTTGGGAATCCAGGTATCAGCAATAACCCGGCTGCCTTCCTTGGGAAGTTCTGGGTGACTATTTCTACAAATATATCTCCCTTTCTGTAGGACCCTGCTCAGGGAAAGTACTGACTGAAAAGCGTCAAGAAACACAAAGACCTTGACTGTGCAGTGAAACTTCAGAGTTGGGAATGTATCCAGTATGGAAAGAAGCTGCTTAGTTTATTTTTCCTGGGTGTCTGACCATTGCTTAGAGATCAATCTTTGACACTTGGATTTATCAGAATAAAGAACATCCTCCTATAAGGAAAGAGGGATCCTGAGTTTCTCCTTTCACTCCTCTTTCAGCTGATGCTGTTCTGCAACTCCTTTATAAGTAGATACATTTCAACTCAAAATGTGATATAGCTTCTTTCCCTTTAGCTTATAATACTTTTATGTAAAAAAAAAAAAAAAAAGGCTTTTAAAGAATATCTTCTCATCCTTTTGTCTTCTAATATAAATGTCATGATTTTTCTCAGTATTGTAGTTAAAAAAATGGGGATGAATTGTTTTATTGTGTGGATTGATTAAGAAAGAACAAGGAGCCTAGATAACTTATTCCTGGAAAACATAATTTCCTGAAAGTACAATATTTTTCTCCACCTCATAAATATTATACAGGGTCAAACTTTGGAAGCAAATAAAATGTAATTACTATTGATGCTTTATACAATGTTCAGCATCTTTAAATGATAATCCAGGCTTAAATCTTTGTATAAACTAAAGTAGTCTGAGTAATTTCTCCTTAATTAGTGTGTCTTTTGTTTGTGTGACAACCTATGCTGATTTTTTTTTAAAGCAGGTTAAATATACAAAGTAAAGCAAGCTGCAAGCACACAAGTTTAAGAATGATTAACACAGTCCTTGTGGTGCTTCTCGATTTCTTTCTGTACAGAAAGGTCAGTGGAGAAGTCTGGAGAGATCAGACCTGAATGGTAGGTTACTGTTGGATGTGTGGAAAACCACGAACCTTGTTGTGGTCCTTTCTATGGTAAATTGTTGCTACCATTTCTGACAAAAGAAAAGGATACCTTAAGCTTTTCTGCTTGTAATACAATCAGTTTTGAGACTGCATTTTCCGGGTAGGGCAAGAAATGACTCGACCATTTCCCCCTCCAGCCTCCAGCCTTCCCCCCGCTCCTCCCCCCTCTTCTTTTTTGTCACTGGTAAAACTGTAACTAGGTTTTCTGGGAAAATACATCATCCAGTGCTTCCCCACGTCTGTTTCTTGAAGTATTTCTTTTGTCTGTCTCCATTACACCCGTGTGCAGTGACACAACGTTTCTGCACAGTGGGAGCTTGCAATCTCTGAAGAGGCTTTCCAGCATTGCTTTTTAGGCTGAAATCATTACAATCTTCAATAGCTACTTGGATTTGAAAAACTAGCACATTATTATTCTCTGGACTGTCTGGATGTAAAAAGAGGCTATTTTCTTGCTCCCTTTTATTTTTTTTTTTTTTTTTTTTGGTCTCTGGGTACACGTTGCCCTTACACCTAACTTTATTTTGTTTGGATCTCAATCGGAGCTGCAATTCAGGTGTCTTGTGCTGTTTGTGTTTTTCTTTCATGTAGGGTTTTACATTATAAATGAGAACTCTCTGTCAGAGAGATTTATATTTTGGTTATACTTAATGCTTTTTTAGTTGCACATCCTTTTTTGTATGTGTAATTATCATAGTTATTACTATCACTAACATAGTGCAGCATATTGTACGGTATGTTACAATAAATGTTATGATGTGTAGCCTAACAGATGTTTGATAATATGTCTATGATTTTTAAATGCCAACAAGTTGCACCATTTCATAGGGCATTCAAGTTATCTCATCTGATACCTTGTGAACCACAAGCTGTATCTGTTGCACCAGTAAAATATTACCCTGAGCCCAGGGACTTTGGTTAAGTTATTTCCTCATGGGACATTCCTCACGTCTCCTCTGGCAAGAGGAGATGTCAGGATATACCTGAGGGCTGTGCTGTGAGTGGAAATAGAAAGACTTGCCCAGATGGTCCTGGCTCTGCTCTGTGGTCCTTCCTGCAGAAAAAGCACTCCAGACTTCTCCTGAACTGATCAGAAAGGAGACTCCTGTCTAACCCTGAGCCTGGTGCGTCTCTGATCCTGGACATGTGAGCAAGTGATGATCAAACATCTGAGAAAGTTAAGGGAATTAAAAAGACACAGTACCACAGAGAACATGCATTTCAGCCTGGTTCTTTTTGTGTAACAAATACCACTTTTCTGCCCCCCTGACTTTACTCTTTGCTTTTTTAAAGGCCATAACTCAAAGGAACTTAAAGAGTCATATTATAGACATTTCTAAAATATGTAAAATGGAAAATCCCATTTTTGTGGATTGCTGTTCTGGCCATATAACAAGACAAGCACACATATAGGCCAGCACCTACAGTCTTTATTTGCTCAGGTAATGCTTTTCTCTTACAGGATCAATTTCTGGAATTCAGTTGAATGCTTGCGGCTGTTGGAAAAACCAATATGAGAAAAGTTTCACAGTCTTTTCAGGGGCAGCCTTTAGCTCAACACTAAGAAAATCTCCCCAAGCCCTAGTTTCAGTAAGTGCTCTGTCAGACTGAAGCAAAGGTATTGCATGGAGGACTGGGAGGACAGTTTTGTCTCATCTCCTCCATGATAATTCCCTGTGGGGGACATGGCAGGGGAAGGACTACAAAGCAGAGCATGTCTCTGCAAGGAGACTTTGCAGCACCTTTTCCCACTGCAGCTGAGTTCCCGAGCCTTTTTCTCAGCTGTGAATAGGGAAAGGTAACCAAGAGTGCTCATGCCTTGCAAGTGTGGATCAAACTTGTCAGCTGAGAATTGACCAGTTTGAAAATTACTATATTTCTCAGTGATAGTAAAAGCTCTGCAAAAGATACATTGGTGCCATGGTTTGTCTGGATGTAATGTATTCTTTAACCAGTTTTATACTGGGCTCACCTGCAGAGGGTCTGGAGTAAACAACACAGCTCTGAATAACGGTGGATAAGTCTGTTTACTGATGCTCAGGAAATTTTTATTTTGATGCAGCACTTAGCTGCACTCAAAAGAAAGAAAAATAAGGCAAAAGTTCCTGCAAGTGACTTAAAACACTGGCTAAAAGCCCTCTGATGCTCATTGCCAGGGGGTGATACAACATGTGTTGACGTAGGGAGCTATGTTATTGCTGGGCATCAGTTTGATCCCTAAAAGACTGAGAGGTATCTCAAAGCAGTGAACAGAATCAATTCTTTTATCATCTCTTGAATGACTCAAGCCCAAGGAAAGAAGAATGGAGCACAGCATTTTCTATAAAAATGACAGAATTGAGTTTTGCTCGGTTTTCTATAGCACTGTCGCCTGTTGCACTTATTGATATGTGGCTCATTGTGTTTGTGTAACTTTCTAAGCATCAGCCCCAACTTTCATGTTTGCCTTCAGTTTGTGGCTTTTTGAAGGTGGAACATCCCTGTCTAACCTGTTCCTAGATTAGCATAGAATAGATGCCACCGACTGTAAGCTACCATTGGTGTTTCAGTACACAACCAGATTTAAATAGGCATAAACCCTGGCTTGAATCTACGCCAATGTCTCTCTTGTTGTCCCTGGATAATATAACAATGTATAGTAAAATATGTGCCATGTTTTCCTAACATCTTGTAGTTACCCAGCATTAACCTGCTGGACACACTGGGATTCTAAGGAGCCCGGACAGTGAAACAAGCTGCTGCTGAAAACAACACAGGGATCAATATCTTGTATTACTGTAGAAATCTTTCTGGGCTTAAAACCTTATTTTCTTGTGTTTGGCAGGGAGCCCCAGAGAGTAACAAGGAGGGTGAATCACAGCAGTTGTAGCAAATGTATTCCAACAGAAAGGGTTCCTGGGTTTCATGGATTCAAGGGCTTTTAAATCCAGAAGGGGCTTTTGGATTTTCTTGTCAGACCTCCTGTTTAGCAGAGGCCATAGGACATCTTGGTATTAATCGCTACAATCGCAGAAGCTCCATTCAGACAAGACTATACCTTTCAGAAAGGCAACCAACCTTGATGCAACTTTTGGTAGTGTTTGTTGCTATTCTGATGGCTAATTGTCCTTAATATTATAAATGTGGGCTTTATTTTCTATTTGCTCATCTTTGACTTCAAAAAAATCAGATCTCACCATACCTTTTTTAGACTGAAGAAATTTTTGTAATGAAATTTCAGATTTCTGTGTGATTAACTTCTCTCTTAGTCTCTCTAACTCTCTCTCTGATAAGCAGAAAACTTCCTCAAGGCCTAAAATAAAAGATAAACATTCCAAAACTTCAATTCTCCTCATAATTCTTGACAAATTTTGACATAAAATTAAATCACCCAGCTTTAATTTTTCAGATTCCAAACATATATAAGGTATGAAAGACATTCCAAGAGCTTTTAAATAATAATAAAATTTTAAAAGATATTAAAAAATAATTTATTCTTGCATAAGGCACATCTGAAAACCAGAATATTTTCCCCCTACAAAATCAAATTTTAGAACTCTACTTGCCAAAATAAGACAGCTGCATTAGCTGGAACACTTGTACGTTCCTCAGTTACATCTAGTTCAACAACTGGCTGAGTACATGAGACAAAGGCATGTTAAGAAGTCCCATGTTTAAGGCCTGATCCAGCTCCTGCTGGAGCCAGAGGAGGTGTTCCATCAACTTCTCCAGGGGTTAGGTCAGGACTTTGCTGAACAGAAGGACTGTTCTCTACAAAGATGATACATTTAAATATGAAAAGTAATGAAGTAAGCATGGCAAATTGTGGTTTAGTTGGAATCTAATTTTCATAGCTTTTTTTTTTTAAATTAGAGATAGATATCTCTATTGTAAGTATAGAAACATATAAAAGTAAAATACAGGTAAAGAAGATGGCTGCATAAATTAAACTGCGTCTGCTGAAGTTATTAACATCACAAAGCTACATGTTGGAGGTAAAATCCTGACCTCACTGAAGTCAGAGAGATGTGCTGCCTTTAGCAACGTAAGATTTTCTTCTTGATTTGAATTGGGTAAACCGAATTTTTCTTTTACTCCGTTTGAGAGCATAAATATAGTTGAAAATATACACTTAAGGCAAAAAAAAAAAAAAGACTTTTTATCATAGATATGCAGGGGAAGGGAACAGGGAAAGAGGGAAATATAATTCCATTTTGGTTCTATTGAAATATGTGTGAGAGCAGGGAAGCACTGTGTCATCTTGGATAGGCAAGAATATTCTCACCATTTTAAAAATGCATCCTGTTCAAGGACATACTGGGAACAAGTGGGAAGGGGTGGAGAAATCCCCTTCCGGTTATTTTCTACATTGTTTTCAGGGTATAAGAGATTAAGAAAACCTGCTGTCTATCAGTAGGCCATGGCTGCAGAGAGTGTCAGCTGGTGTGTTTTACTGGTGGCAATCGCAGGTAAATCCAAGTGTAGATTTTTGTATGGAGCTGGAGAGGGATGTGACTATATCATCCTTCTTTCTGTATGGATTTCACCCAGGCATCTAGGAATATAACTTAGTGCAGGAAGAAGTCTTAAAGGCTGAGAACCAAAGAGTTCTGAGTGCCTATCCTCATTAAGGGTAAACAGCTCTCAAAACCTTTCCTGGATATTTTTCCTCATGAGGTGGGTTTTTCAACTTGGCATTTTAAATGGTAGGTCAGATATTTAGAGTTTGTATCCTGAAGAATAACATAGTGTCCTAAATGCTATTTCATTTCTCTTCTTCTGTTATGTAGGAAGGAGAAAGGAAAACAATAACAGGGTACTTCAGCTGAGAATTTTTCCAAACAGCAGAAACCTTTTGCTTCCAGAGGTCTGGAAATTTCCCTGTGCATCACCATTAATGTCTCTGTTTATCTCACTTTATCATAACTTGGAATATGAAGTAACTTCTAATAATTTCACTTTTAGCTTAGCACTGCAGAATCTATTATTCCAGGGCTGGAATCACATGCCATCTCAAAACCCAGCCAGTGCTGTGTAAGTGCTTTGAATGATGACAGATCAAGAGAAAGCAGGCCTGAATACATAATTACTCTAACACGCAGTTAATACTGGTTGATAAAGCTATGGACACACAATTAAGAAAACATGCCTGATAAAACAGGTTTTTTAAATAGACGGGAATGAACTATAACTAGTTACAAAGGCTTGTGAACTTCCCTTCTCTTCCTGAATGTCACTGCCTCAGATTGCCTTGGCAGCCTCATGTGTAGTGTTTGCTTCATGCATAATGATTTCCCTTTTTCCCCCCTTCCTTGAACGGTTTTGCCTTTTCGACTAGTTACTGTTACCACCATTTAATAAGAAGGCTTTCCTTGGCTTTCTAATCGAAAACTTGCTTTTATCTTTCTTCATAAAAGAATTGAAATGGCTTCTCTCAGGTTTCTGTAGCCTCTGGGGAGATAAGGACCCTGCGGTTAACAGGATGAGAGATTTTTGTTTAGAAATTTTTATTTAGACAATGAAAAATGACCTCTGTAAACTCAAAGCTATCTTATTTTGGGGCTTTAGGCTTCTGGCAGATAAATCAATTGGGCCCTTGGGACAGCAAAGGAAAAACCTTTGCAGTAACTATGTCAGGACAACGCAATAGATTTGTTGTGAGGATGCAGTTGTGTTGAAGGTAGAATGCACTTAAAAATAAATATCATTTTATTTTCTATAAAATATTCAGTATTTGGATAGTAAGCTTTTCAGCTGCCACAAGAAAATATTTTTCTATTTGATATAAACTTGAGAAAAAGCCTGATTCTTCTGGGAAGGGTGCAGTGGAGGGGGGTGAGTTGGGAGGATACAAGGAAAGATGTTTTAACAATTAAATATTCAACTTCAGAATAAAGCAGTTATGAATTTTTATTTTATTTATTTCTCTTTTAAAACAACACCCCTCTTCACTGATATGAAAGCCTCCTTTCTGAACACAAGGACTTAACGTTGCTCTTTCTCTTTTTTATTTTTTCGTAATGATTTAATTATTGCCTAGCTAAGGCTATGGCTTCAACAGAGTAGCACAACAGTCTTCACACTTATGTGTAACCCTAAAGAACTTCTCAGATCTTCACAGCATGAACTTGCACTACATATTTGCTCTGAAGAACAAGTGTAGCATTTTGCTGTGTGTTCTCTACCTGTTTCATGCAGAGTGCAGCTACAGAGTGAAAAGTTATGCAGACATAAATTGCAAATTTGACAAGGAAGCAAATGAGGAGACAGATGCTTAACTAAAATGTATTGATGTGCAATTGTCAGTGAGTTGGTGGGTGTTGAATAACATGGTTAAGATACATCAATGAAGCCTTATTTCATCTAAAATAAAAACTAATGTAAATAGAATTGGGGAGTGTGATTCAAAGTAATGAAAAGCAGATAAATGCACCTGAAGCTATTGCCACCCTGTTGCATGCTGACATTTCTTCATTCTAAACGCTCACCCCTGGCAGTGGGCTCTTGAGCTGCTAGAGAGAAGCAGGGTCTGCTGAGGAGGGTGTCTCATGAATCCAGTTTCATGTTAGGAGGCAGCTGAGATTGGCCAGGTGGCAAATTATGTAGGGTGTTTGGTAGTGCTAACTGCCACTGAGCTCTGCATTACTGTTTACTTGGTTAAGAAAGATATGATACAAGAGGAGAATGAGTTTGCTGGTTCTATGTTACATGCGTGGGTTGGGATTTACATCCCACTTAGTGCTGCTATTTCATTTACAGTTTCTATTCAAAAGGATCCAGCTTCCCATGTATTTTTTTTTCTTTTTTTCTCTTTTTTCTTTTTTTTTTCTTTTTTTTTCTTTTTATACTTTTTTTTTTTTTTTCCCCCCAAGGAACAAGCCACCTTCAGATTAAAATCTAAGAAATTAACCCAAGTACCTTTTACACTGTAATGCTGTCATATCACTACTTAGCTGTAAGCTCCTTGCATTTTTTTTTCAGAACATAAAGTTAGCCAGAAAGCATCGCTTACCTGGATTCAGCGATACCCTTCAGCTGCACCAGTAACACCGGTGTCTTCTATATCTCATTATCCCTGGGGTAGTAAGATGGATGCCTATAAATAAGATATGGAATAATTCATCAAAATTATAACAATTAGCATAACTGAAGGATACACTCAGAGGTATTTACTGTGTAACAGTAACCATGATCCCTTTGCAGTGAATGAAGCTGATATGAATCAAAGCCCCAGAAAAACTTGACCAAAGAGATATTTCTGAAAAGGTTATTAATAGATTTTAAATATAAGTGTTCCAACCATTGATGTCCCAATTATTATTTTGCTAATATAGGAGGGGGGAAAGCCTTATGGGGAATGTTTCCATTTTTCTCAAGTTTGTAAATATTAACATCGAGATTCATACAAAAATTACACTTTTAAGCATAAGAATCTTTTTAGAAAGCCTGGCAATGAAGTTGAAGACAGCCAGAAGACATTAATTCTGGTCTAGCTGATGTTCATCATGCACATCTCCCTTGCAAGATAGAGATATTCTGGAAGAATTTGCTTCTACAGTTTTATTTTCAGCTTTCCCTAGGAAACCAAGGGCAAAAGCCTATCCTTTTTGTAGTTTGAATGTGTGGATGTGATACCAAAGAGTTGGATGTGGTCACTTTGTGTGCAGGAAACTCATTTTTGAGGCTAATAGTCCACCTTTTTTCTGCTACTTGAACTCCACTGATTTCTGCTCTGTAATCTTGAGGCATTTTGTGAACATTAAAGAATTCAGCCTTGTAGCCTTTTAACACAGACAGATTACAGTTTTGTTTGCAGAGTGACACAGTGGTGGTCAGCACTGGTCCCTGAGATGCATTTGGGTTGTGAACAGCTCATGTATGGTTCCCATGCTGGGGTTATGCTTCAGGGAATGCAGTTAGGCATTCCTCACATAAAATGTTACTGGAAAATCAAATCTACAGCAAGATGAGAAAGCAAACCAGGAAAGACTACCGGGATCAACAGTGCTGGCATATTGGACACATATTGCACATCCAGCTCAGGCTTCACTGTTCAGTGGAGCAGCAGGGCTCCTGAGGAGCCATCCTTACTATTCTCCTGTGGCATTTTTCCTTTGCTTCCTCTCCCTTTTCTGCTCTGAGATACGTGTGTGAATTTGCTGTAGGGTTTGATGTAGGTTTGCTGGTCTTTTTGAAGTCAATGATTTCCTAGAGGAGTGATTACTCTACTCATACTTCATAATTATCAAATTTATGTTCCCTTACTCTTTCTGAGTGCTTTTCATGGGGTCCAAAATTGCATTTTTGAAGACATAATGTTAACAAATACAGTACCTAAGAATGACAGCAGAAGGGAATTCTTGTGCTTGATGATTCAAGCAGATGTATCTGAAAAGTCATTCTAGACTTTGCATTATGGGTCTGTAATGTTATTTATCTTGTTTGCTATTGGTGGTGGAGTTCCAGTGTAAAGAGCTGGAGATATTTGGCTCCATCCTGCTGGACAACCTGTGACTTTAGTTTCCCTTCCTGGAGACTTAGTTGGTGTGCTGTAGCCTAAAACCAGTGTTTTTGTTAACATATAAGGCTACACTGATGGTAAGGAAGTTTAAGCTTAACTGCATGCTGGTCTAGCACAAAAGATTAGTGTGGACCAAAGCCTGAGAAATTCTTTCCCACTAAACCTTCTTGTCAGCAGATGCACTTTAATGCCTCTTTGCAACACAAGAAAAATGCTGAGGGCTGTTGGTACAAATGGTAACAAAGCTCTTCAATGCTAAGGGGGTCATTCTACAAAGCTGCCATCATCTGTTTCTGAGATCTGAGCTAAGAATTAAAGATTTGGTATATGGCTTCTCTTTTCCAGTGGTAGTTGGGTGCTGTGTAACTTTAATGGCTCCTAGGAAAACGCTTTCCAAGGACTCTTTGTCCTAAAAAAAGAGGAACCCATAGCAGACTGTAACATATAAAGCAGCAAATAATCTCCTTTCTAAATTTTTCTACATAAACAATGTGTGCTGTAATAAAAAAGAAAGAATTTGTCTATGTGAACATTTGACTTTCTCATGAAATCTCAGATTTGCCTGAACTGGGCCCTCATGCTGGTTCATGTCCACATAACTCATCCTTTACAGTCATAGACTGATGTGACACAGGGTAATAGAAAGTGATGCATTGCCTGAATTTAAAGGAACATGGACTATTTCAGGATCGGCTGTGCAGTATGAGATCTGTATCAGATTTGAAACAAAGCTAACCAAGCAGACAGAGCAGTAAGATATCTATAGCATCCATTAATCAGTATATACTATGCTGTTGTTGGTTTCTCTTTTTTGTTTTGGCTTTTCTCTGTGTGTTCACCATCTAACATTATTTGCTTGATTCCTTTTAAAGCTAAGAAAAATAGGCAAGCTTACTTGGAAAGCCATTTACAGATCTTTTCTCCTCTCCGTTCTTTTATTTCAGTGCAAGAAATCATACATCTCTAACCCCAAATATCCCACCATAGTAGATCATCAGTATGTCTATATAAGCTTATAGTTGTTAAAATACCAAAGAGTCAGTGTTGTTCTTTGTTGTTTAAGTGTTCTTTCTGTATGTGTGTACGTGTGCTTTCATGCCATAACATATGATGGTATCTAATGACTGGAGTGCCCCTACCAGAGCATTCCTACAAAGCCTACCTTATCATTAGTTATAGAAAACAGTAACATTTGTTTAAATTTCCTTTGATATTAGTAAACTCCTTGGAATCCCACATTCAAGTTCTCACAGAAGCACATAGCTCTTAATTGTTGAAAGGCCAGTGCAATTTGCTACAATGTATATTTAGATGAGATATTAAAAACTGAGGTTTTTTTATAAACTACATGCATCTGAGGAGCTGAAGACACACTTTATACAAGGAAAAGGTTTTGCCATATTGTCCTCAGTCTTTCCCTCTGGAGCCTACTTGAGAAAATGGACAGAAGCTCCAGACAACCCTTAATTGTCTTCTGAAAGAAGAGCCATCAATGCTGGTGTTCTGTGCACTTCCCTCCAACAGCTTGCTTTGGCTTTGCATCAACTTGTCCTTTATCTCTGTTTAATCCAAGACTAGTTGTGCTCCATCCCTCTACCAGGAATCTCAGTAGGAAGACTGTCTTCAGTTATGACGGCCTTGGTGCAGAATACTTCAGTAGACTGCTTGTAGTAACAAGTGTGGTATTTATTTTAAAACAAATAAGTAGAGGTAGCTTTTTATTTTGACTTTGGGTAACTTGTAAGCCTTTTGTTATCATGGATGAGAAATAAGCTTACATGCTTATGTAAAGCATATCAATGCTTTACAAAAAGCCTTTCAAAGTATAAATGTTTTCTAAAAAGATTTTGGTCTTATAGTATTCTTTCCTTCCACTTAGGAATTTCACATTGTGCGTCCTCACTGTTCTGTTACCTGCTGTCATCCCTCTCTTGGTATGGTATGTGTTTTAAAAGATTTTTTGAGGAAAGGCATTCTTATTAGCAGTATCCTAACAATGTTAATCTTTACATGTTAGTTCCACCAAAGGACTATTCAGGTTGTCTGAAGTCAAAATATGTACCACGCAATCATCAGCTCAGGTTGTTCAAAAGAGCAGAACTTTTCTTTAAGTTGTCAAAACATTGTGTATCAGAAACTTTGCATGTTAAGAACCTTTCTGCTGAGATTGCTGTAACAGAGAGAGTACAATCCTTACACTTGGCACAAATTATGAATATCAAACAAGCAAAGAGGTTGTGTATCTTTAAAAATGCTTTCACAGCAGTGTATTTCATATTTCCTTAAAAAAATAATGCTTTCTCCATAGTACTGCTGTGACATTGTGTACAATATAAAGTTTTAAAGCCAGACAGACACCTTCTAGCGATGAGAACTTCAGAAGTAAAGCCTGTTGAAACCATCTGAACCGCTTCAAAAAGAGCATCCTTCTCTCAGGGATCAGCTATTTTTCCCAGGTTTGAAATTCTAACCTGGTAAATAGCATCAACAGGGGACTTTTCCCCCAACTCTTTTGGAGAACCCCACAGATATGAATATCTTCAAAGGAGGATCTGTTAAAAAATGTAACAGTCTTCAAAGGGGAAACACCACCCTCAGCAATCTGAAGTTCTTTAAAGTGGGAGCCCACCAGCACTATGAATCCTCAGAGGACTAACTCCCAGAGCACTGTGAAAATTTGTAAGAGAACAAGCACTCTCTCCCAAATACCCAGTAGGCTATTATTTTCCTTTAAAAGGACTGTTACATGTGTACATTTATAATTACAGAAAGGGTCTTATTTAACCAGAACCCTGTAGAACTCTTGTACTTCTTAAAACAAATATTGATAAAAAGAAAAGAATGACAGAGGAAAACAATTTGACTTTGCTATTTTCCTTTTTCTTCTTTTATTTATAACTGATCTTAATATAATACACCAATAACACTTGGCTCGTGTAGCTCTTTTGATCTCTGGAACTCAAAGTATTCTTCAAGAGTTGTGAAGAAATATTTTCTGAGCACAGTTATCCACTTACACTGCTGGTTAACTGAGAGTCCAAATACTCTGTCAGGAAGCACATTTATCTCTTTTGTACCATTGCTGGATATGTTCTTTCAAGAGGTACTTTCTCTAATAAATATTCAAGGTTTTGGGTTCCTCCCCTCCTTTTGTGTTCTAACGTGGTAGAATACAAGGTAGGACTAGCTATTAGGTAAGACTAGCTAATGTAGGCATTAAAGTCATTATCAATTGCCAGACTTACCTTCCCAGATTAGTTGGGTGACGAGGCCAGCTGCCATGCTGGCCAGGAGGAAAGGGATGCTGAAGTGGTTTAGGCTACTCCAGAGTGGCCTTGTGTACCTTTCCAGATATGAATGCAGACATGTCCTTCAAGCAGGATTGAATATATCATGGGTCATTGGGAAGAAGAAGAGCCCTGTTTCGCTGAGATGAGGAGTGGTTTGCCTGACAGAAGGTGCCTGTATCAAAGCCAGTATCTAAAGTCAGTTCTCCTGAGTCCCAAATCAGAAGAAGGAGTTATTTTGCAGGCTTTTGCCTCATCAGTGAATAACACAACCATGAAGGAAAGAATTCTTCCTGACACCCAAGGGCTAGGAATGTATACCCCAAGCACTGGGATTTATTAGTAAAATTTCTGACTTGTTGAAGAAATGATAGGAATAACTTAACTTTACCTGTAGAAGCAAAAATATCATGCTCCTTTCATGTATTTATTAACTTTTCTTTCACAATGCTGTATGATTTATGGTTTCTAATGCAACTGTAAAATCTGAACCTTTCATATCTTGCATTTAGTGATGTTTGATGGCTTGATTTCCTGCTTCTAAACTGATCCAAAAATGTGTGCCAAGAATACAATGCCTGATAGTAGCCTCATCTTCCACCATACGAATGAAAAAAAATCTTTTGCAGTAAATGATAAATATCTTTACACTTCTTTGATGATAGAATGGTCTGATATTTGTCTTTTTTTTTTTTTTTTCCTTACTGAAAATAACATCTTCTGTTTGGAAGTTACTCAGATGTATCCGGTGGCTGATGTTTGGGTCTGATACCAATAAACACATTAATCCCATTCAGCAGACTAACTGTATTTTGCTGTGAAGCACTGATAGTTGCAGCAGTGTGTGTATATCCAGCAGTACCGTTGGGTAAATCCACTTGCAACATGTGAGGAAAAGAAGTAAATAGACAAGTCAAAGGATACATTAATAGCTCTGGGCAGGCTGCAATGAGTTTTTAACTAGTTGGAGGAATCTCCTTCCATTATGAGATCTGACAGTGAGTCCTTCCATCCAGATATGACAATCTTCTACTAACTTTCTTTGCTAGCATTTAGGCCAGGTGGGAGAATTTGATAAAAGAGAGATAACTATGTTCAGAGTAGGATTTCCATTGCTGTAAAGCTCTCATGGACTCTCGTTGAAGCATAGCCCCACGGCCGAGTCCAGATCTCAGAAATGTAGACACTGCTGTATTAATGCTTCTGCTCTGCAAAATCTGTTTTTGGATGTGAAGCCTAAGAAAAAGGACAAAATTAACAGTAGTGTATCTGAATCTCTCCTTTAAAGAAAGTTTAAATTACTTGCTGAAAACATTAGTTCTCTGGATCCTGCTGAAACAAATTCTCTATCCCAAAATGCAGCGCATTAGTCATAAGAAACCAGAATTTAAATGTATAGTAAGGAACAGCTATATTCATTCTTACTGTAATTATGTTGCATTCAATGGAATTACATCAGAGACAAATGCAATGTGGTTATTCACAGGAGCTGGGAGGAATGTTTTTCCCAGTGCATCTTACTTAGTCTTAGTAATGCAAAATTTACAAAGCTACTGGCAGAGGAGAATGGTGCAGAAAATGGCTGTAATACCTATTTTTTCCTACTCTTGTGTTAACTGCTTATAGTGTAGCAGCCTTAAACAGTACTTGTGAACTGCAGAGTATTTCTCCATTTAAAACAAAAAGCTATCACCTTTAAAAAATGAATTATTTGAGGCACACTCTAATGTTCAAGCCCAAAAGGAAAATAAGAAGACTCTAACTTTCCTGAATCTCGTCCCAATTATATTTCATTTAATAACACTCAGTGAAATATCTGGTGGCAGGGGAAATGAAACTACATGATTTTATGGGATCATTCATCAAGAACTAATTGAAGCTTTCATACAGTTTAGTGCTGATAAAACACTGTAACAATAAACAATAACAAAATTCACCAGAGAAGGATTTGTTTTGCCGTGAGGAAAATGGTTCAGTTTCATCCTGGGGATTCCTGGTTAAAAGAGTCTCCAGTTTAAAAAGGGATAAGCACAGGCTCCTGTGCATAATGACAGAGTGGGAGCTGTGGCAAATGTATTAGTATTGCTCCAGTGGAGCTATTCTCATTGTAAGTATTTGCTATTGTGTGTGGCTGAGGCAGGATGCATAACGACCAATGGCATTTTTTGAAGTTTGATTTTTTTAAGCAGTTCCCATGTAGTTTTATGAAAAGTAAATTACAGCTACAGCATGAGCAACTGAAGTTCTGATTTTAAATTTACTAACTAATCTTAGATTTATTGACTGCAGAACAAATGTTCTTCTTTCCTCTATTTCTTCACAGAATGATGCCAGTCTTACACTGATAGCTCTTTTAAACACATGCTAGAGTGATATCACTCTAAGTTACAATTTAAGTTAATACTTAAATTGTTGAAATAAAACATGTTGTCCTTTTATTTCTGATCTATTTACTCCGTCCAGAACATTTTCGCAGTCCAGAAACATGACAAAGAATATCAAGAATGTATTACTTTTGATTTAAAGAATGAAAAAATGATTGTTTCATCAATCTGCATTAGGAACCCAGGGAGGCTCCTAGGAAGGTGGCACTGTAGTTCAGTGCTTCCAGACCTTGCAATGCCACCTTGAGCAAATCAGTTCTTACCACCTTCTCCTCCTTCTGCCCTTTTAAAGTGCAAATCCTTCTGGGATCACAAAGTTTCACACCACCTGTTTGTAGAACACGCTGTCCAGTGAACCTCTTTTGTCAGCTAGAGGTTCTGGAAGTACCATAAAGCAAAGTAAAACTGCAATTACTAACAGTAATGTGGCACAATGCTAGATGTGTGATTTTATCCTAGATCATACAACAGAACACACCATGTTGCCTGTCCATATGCTTGTAAGAGTTGATTCACTACTCATTTTTGCAAATTCCAAGATACTCCAACTAATCTTTCGGGATGATCATATCAGAGGAGGGCAGGACAAGCAATCATATTTTGATAATTAAGTCTACTTTGGTGTTTTGCTTATTGGAAATGTAAAGTATATATATCCATATACACATTCTCCTCAAATTTTAGTAGTTATTTTTCTTAAGGGAAATAGAAGACTTAAAATATCATTAAATAATAGTTGAAGTCTATCATCCCTGTGTCTGATACACACAGTAACAAAATTGATAGGGCATATTTTTCCTCTCAGATACACAAGTACACATCCATCACCTTAAAACAGTCATTGCTATCATGCTCACCTTTAGTCCCCCTGCATTTCCACAGCACCTGTAAAGGCTATAAAAGGGGACTAGCTTGATCAGACTGGTGAATTCAAGGTATGGTGCTTTATACCTGATGGTGGATAACTTTGATTGACCTTCAACACTCAGGCAGGTTAGGGCTGCAATTATAGAAGCATAAATGTAAAAGCAAGGTTCAGATTTTGGCTTGTCAAAGACCAGAATTGATTGCATCTAAGTCCATGTCCCCCAGAATCTGAACGTCCCCATATTTTGAAAATATTTCATCTGAACTTGAATCAGAGATGGTATGTAAGTGAAGCGAACACATGAGGACATGTTATGGAGTGGCTGATCAATCTTTATTTAATGGTAGGTGCCTTTAAGTCACTGGTATACAGAGCTTGGATAAACCCTGAGCTTTCAGAGTGTTGCATATTATCAAATATTACTTTTCTAGATAAGTTGAATTGATATTTCTCATGATAGGGCTACATGTTCTGCATTTCATTTACCCCAATAGAGTTTATTAAAAATAATAATCTGGTATTTCACATCATAGCAATAGAAAGAAGCTGTAATGTATGGATATAATTCTTTTCTCTGGGTATATAATTAAGCAAAAGGTTGCTTTCAGCAGACAGCCAAAAGCTAGATGGTATCTTTAGGATTGCTTTTTACAATTATTTTAAGGCTTCTGAGTGGTCACGTATTCCAAGCATTTTCTTCCTCTTGCACTTCTACTGCCTCATTAATTTTTCCTTTTCCTCTTCATCTTTCAGTGTCTCTCTTCATCTTCTTTCCATAGTTTCTGTATAAATACTTCCATCTTCGTCAGCACAGGCCCAAAACCATAGAAAATGGAGCAGATCCTCAAGGGGGGAGCTCCACCGAATCCAGACACCATCAACTGGGCACAGAAAGGATGCAGTATTTTGCATCCTATCTGGGGGGGTATATGTGCTCCAATTGACTGATATGTGACACTTACCTCTTCCATTATCCATGCTTAAAAAAAGTAGAAAGGGAACTAGGAGATACAGCAGCCAGCACTACATCTGGATGGGTACATCCTTTCCTGCCCCTGCACACGACTGTGCCCTTTTAGGAGCACAATCTTCAAAACAGGGAATACAAATTTCTGTGCTGATCTGCCATAGGAACTTTGGCTAACAAATTTTGTGTACATCTTGTTGCTTAGCTGAAGTATGTTTTATCTAAACTTGAAAAAATATATATTTTGGAAGAAAATTGCGTATATCGTTGCGATACAGTGTTCTTATGCACAGCAGACAGAGCTTTCTCTTGATTTCAATGGGAATATTCCTAACATCTCTCCGATTCCCAGAAACAACCCCTTCTTTCTGAAAAGAACACAAACAATTAAGGTTTTTCAAAATCCAAGTACTGCATATTTTTCAGTCAATATGTGCACTGGTAGCTTTACTTTTAAATTCTACATGATTAACTATATTTGTTGAACTATCATCTAATTTTACTTCAGTGCAAGAAGTTAACCTTTGCCTTTTGATCATTTTCAGCTTTTTCACTGGTTTGTAGGCTGGTTTTCAATTTGCCCAGAAATGTCTGTGAACTGATCACAATTAAAACAAGATGTTAGGAGATAAAACTAGAGGAAGTTTGATTTCTGCCTTGTATTATTTTCATAGTCTGCTTCTTTTTTTTTTTTTTTTTTTTGTGTGTGTGTGTGTGGTTGTTTATTAACTGAAACTAGCAAATACATAAAGAAAAATTAAAAGCTGCATGGAGTCCTGTGATCAGAATCAATAATTTCTATCTAGTGGCCATTGCTGAGTCTGTCATTGAATTTTCACTAGTAGGATAAACATCCTCAAATTTAAGCTTTGATTCAGAAAAACATTTAGGCATATCACTAATTCCCACTGATGTAGACAGGTGCCTAATTTGCAGGAAATATTAGGACTACCCAATTGCCCTTAATTGAACACAGGCTTAAATGCTTTGCTGAATAAACTCTTGCCATTGAAATCAAACCATGGAAACAATTCAGCTGCACTGGAATAAGCCACACTTATCTATTATATAATGAATGGAAAGCTCTCTGAAGGGTAGTGGTTGTAGCAATGACAACACATGTACTTCTGGAGTGGACAAGATCTCACCAAGATGTGCATGTAAGTCTAGAATGTTCTGTTATGTGAAAAATAGGTATAAAATTGTATATAATGAGTAAAAAATAGGATGCATTTTGTATAAACCGCTCTTATGTATGAAGATGAAACAGAGAGAGATCATTCTTGATTGCTTTTTCTCTATAAGTATCCCATTTCTTCTAGGCTGGCAAACTTCTATAGGAGGAACATGAAAAATTTATCAAGTGGTAGATCTTTATATATGTACGATATATGTGCAGTCTATAGTACCTGCCATTTAATTCATATGTGTTTGAAGTTCTGCATGTCTTTTGTGTAATAACATAGACTTTAATTGTTCCTAGTATGTGTTGTGTGTGCCTGGCACACACAGATAGGAAGAGAAATTCAAAGGAGCTGTTTACTGCTACTATTTACTAATACCCAGCTGCAGATAGGTAACTCTGAATTGCTCCAAGTTCTGCTGAGTGACTTTTTCCTCAAGTGACTGATATTTCACAAGATGAGAACAGTACTCCTTATATAGTATTCTTCTTTAGGTCATGTTTCTCAAGGTAAGGTAAGCTGTAAAGAGCCTTAGAGTAATGCATGTATTCACCTTGGCGAATCTCCGATCCTTGTAAAATTCCTACATGGCTAGCTAAGTCTGCTTTACTGTTTATTTTCAACATCAGACTGTATAAAGGGTGAAAACGAGGAACAGGAGCATTAAGCATAGTGTATGATGGCGATACCTCCTAAAATGGTCAGCAGCGGAATTTAGGATTAAATGTACCTAATCTAACTTTCAATGTCTGCAGTGCCAATGTCTATATCTGAGTTTCTCATCCCAGATTCCTTCCTTAGTGGAAAGGCACCTTCATGTTGGTATTGCTCTGAGTTATATTAGGCATATATTTTAGGATATAACAAATTGCATGTTGTAAATATCCATATACAGTCAGATGAAACCTCTCTCCAGTTTCTTAATTACATACTTTTTTCACAGACCTTTTGCTTTTCTACCGAAAGAACAGTCTCTGGACAGGCACTGATGCTGCCCTTACAGTGTTTCAGCTTCTGTTCTTGTGTGACAGAAATAACAAACATTTGAGGTGGTAGAATAATAAGGAAGTAAGTGAAATAAAGCAAAGCTGTGGCCTTACCTGGGATCAGAATGCCTCCTGCTCTTTTGTCTGGGCTCCTTTAGAAGAGGCTGTATCTGACTGTGCTCTTCTTGTTTCAACGATACACCAGAATGCTTAAAGACAGGAATAAAAAAGAAAAGAGATAGGAATAAAAGACAGAAATGAAATAGTCTGTGTTCAGCAGTAGACAACATAAATAGGAAGACAGGACTAAATAGGCTTACTTTTATTTCATCAATCCTACCACTGCTGGAGGAAACTCCACGGTAGGTATCTGGTTCAGAAATGTATACAGCATAATCCACCACGTAACAGAACAGTTCCCAGCTGCCTAAAAATTGCTTACAACGTGCTAAAAATAAAAAAAAAAACATCACCAAGATGTGCCAGAGGAAGAGAAAAGATCAAACATTTCACCAAAATCTTAAGTGGTGAGGTAGTTTGTTAAAGCAAACGCAGATCTGATAAAGTGAATGGAAAAGAAAAATACCCTGAACAGTGCCTGTCAGTCTGACCCGGGGAAAGAAATTCCTGATGAAATAAAATCTGGCAACTGGTTTAACCTTGAGAAAGCAAGCAGGATCCCAAAGCACACACCCAGCTCATCTCATTTTTTCACAGGGGGAGCCCACTCTGCTTTCTCCCTTGGATCACAGTCCTCTTCCCAGCCCCAGAAGAGCTACAAATGTTCACAAGCCGTAGCTAGCCCACACCTTAAAGGCTCTCCCTGCACCTTTCTGATGCCTACAAACCCATCAGGGGCGTTAATAACACCCAAAGGGGTTACAAAGCAACAGAGCTACAGGTTCATTTTGTATCCTCCTAGAGGTTCCACAACATCAAGCACCCCAGGCCTCCAAGTCCCACTCCCTTCTGCCTTGGCTGAGTGTTGTCACTGAGCTACAAATTACTGGAGACAGGGAGGGTACTGGGGAAATATTGTTAGATGCATACCCGTTTTTCTGTTTGTTGCACAGTCCTTTCCCTATTTTCAGTCTCAATCTTAACACATTCCTTGATTTGTTAATGTGTTTGCAAGGCTACTCCAGCATTTCACCAGATTGTTTTTAGCTATCTCAGACGGAATAGTTTTAATTTCCAGTCTGAATTTATTTGTGACCAATTTGTAACCATCTAATTGTGTGCCTGTGCTAAATGGGAGTTTTCCCATTGAGTGTAATTGGATCAGGCCCCAAACCGCAAAGACAGCTGCTCTTATTACGGCGTGGAAAACAGGCAGGGTCGGGGTGTTACTGCCTAATGACAGCAGTAAATTATATTCCAAGGGCAAGATCAGAAGCTGGTGTAAATCAATACAACTCAACTGGCTTTTAAAAACTTGTATCAGTGTGCACGAGCTGCTAGTTTGGCCCAAACATTTTCTCAGTAGATTTTAAAGCTCGTCCCGCTGTAGTACGTGTGCTAGAGAATTCCTACCAGCAGCTCCTGCGCCAAGCTGAAAACATCTGAGGGAACCCAGGCTTGTATCTTAGAAGGTCATCCAAACTTGATTTAGAGAGTGTGTATCATAGAGAACCTACCACACTCCCAGAGACACGTTTCGAATGTTTACTCTCTTTGTTCTTAAAAAGAACCCACTTGTCTTCCTTTCTCACTAACATGTCAGGTTCTAGCTAGCCTTCCTAACTCTTTTTCCTACTACATGAGAAGGCTTCTTCATTCAAATTTCCTCTTCTTGTATTTATACTTCTGCAACATTGTTGTGACACATTTTAGTCTCAATGCTGGGAAACTGAGTTAATTAAACTTTTCTTTCATTTCATCATTGTTTTACAGTTTTCCAATTCAAGCATTTTCTAAGACCTGTCTAATTGTTCAAACTCACTACACTGGTTGCTCTGCAGGCAGGATAAGGAGGTGGCTTCCGATGCGAAAATTTACAGTCTGAGGCATTTATCTAGAATTAGAAAAAATAATATTTGACTGAAATTATTTGAAACTGAAAACTACCAACCAGCAGCTACATTAATTCGACTATGGCTTAGCGTGTTTATAGGGCATGATATATGTAATGGAATTACTCTATGGAACAGTCTCTGTTACTCTCTTTGAGCATATACACACACGGTTACTGTTTTTTCTACATCAGATGAGGTTTTGAAAGGCATGCAGCTACACTGCTTGAAGCTAGTTCTGAAAGCCTAATCAACTTTGATTTCCCTGAAGATAATACTAAAACTCACTAATTTCAAATTAGGGCAAATAAAAAGCATTGTTTTCCTGATCAGAAAAATACTAAATATACTACTTTGTGTTTGGTGACTCCGTGACTCTGTAACTAACTTCTATGCTTGATATGTCTTTGAAAATGTTTTAAAGCTGGCCAGGGTGCAGTGCTGCAAACAAATGCCACCTTGGTCTTCAACAGTAATTCTTGGGAGTAATAGGAAGATAGTGCAGTGGCAGTTTTAGGACTTGACTTTTGTTTCAAAAGGAATTTTGGCCAGAAAGGCTTTACTAGCTTGAGAGTAAAAGGAACTTCTAACCTGAGAGTACAGCTGTTAACTGCAATCCAATGTATGTTCATTATTACAAGAGCTTCAACATTGTGAATCATTTTGGGACATCTAACAGGGATAAAACACATGAGGAGTAGTAACAAATAAACATATTTACAGAACTGGAAATGGGAAGAAGTGTTAAAAAAGGTCAAATATGAAGAAAAATAATTAAACCAAAACATGATCAATGGGTTCATTAAAACATAATAAGCAATTAAAAAGCTTGTATGTATTTAGCGCTGTGAGAATAATCTGAGTATGAGCCCTGTTAACTTCAGTTGTCCAAATCAAGGAGGATCTGTCAAGGAGGTTCTCATCAATCTCATATAATGACTACAGAAGCATTTAGCTGATCTGAGGGGCACAGCTGGATTTTCATCCAACCCTTTCATTTGGAAGCTCTAATTTAACACTTAGAGGAAAACTCCTGCGTTGCCCTGTCAAACTTTGTCTGGATAAACATATTTTTTTTTTTAAAAAAAAGAATTCTCTTGATAAATAAAATTCCAGATTAAAAAGTATTACTGAAGGTATATCTGTGCAAGTTGCATTAATTTTGTAGTAGTGAAAAATGCATGCCACAGAGGTGGTTTCACCAAGCCACCCTGATAACTCAGCCTTGCAATGACATGTTGTGAGATTTAGACTGAGATTAGAGTATATCTCATGAAAAAGAGTAAGAAAATTAAGTTTGAAAGATTGAAAGGAGGGTATCAGAACACCACAGAACAAAGTGAAAAACACTCAGACAAAGATCCTGAAACCAGAAGGTATTGGGTTATTCACAGCATGAATTAAAGGAAGGAGGAAGAGAGCTGCAGATTTTAAGTGTCTGCATACAAGATATATGTGCAAGATATATAGGGTATAAACAAGAAAATTTAGGCATCTTAATACTTGACCAAAATTGTAATGGATATTGTGGAATAATTTGCATGATTGCAGTAGGAATGTAAGCTTGCTCAGGAAGTACCGGAAAACAGTAAATTTAGGAAATATTAGGAATAAGAGAAAGAGGATGCTGCCTTGATAGTGTTGTTTAGGATATAGATATATCTAAAGTCTCTGGGGAAAAGAAATAGAATATTATGTAAAGATCTGCCAGAGACTATAGAACTAGAAAGATAAGGAACAGAAAGAAGGTTTGGGGATTTATTTATTTTTTTAATGGGAACCCCCCTCCCAAATTTTAATAGCATCATTCACATCCTGGGATTCTTCTCTCTCCGGAGATTTGAACCACCTGACAATCTGTTGGGAAGGGAGTGCAGCAGGCCCCTGACTGTGAGGTAGGCTGTATTGCTGAACATTTTTTGATACAGAAAGTACAGAAAACAAGAAGAAAGGAGCATTTTAAAATTCAGTTCTAAGCAGTGGGTTCAGAAGCGCACAGAGAAGTCTGGGAACAGATATCTAGGCAGCAGCTCTGCAGAAGGGTTTTAGGAGTTATAAGGAATCAGAAGCTGAACATTTGTTAATAACATATTCAAGAGAAAAGAGAAAAATAAAAACCTCAAAAATCTCTTGTTCAGAGACTGTGGGGGAAAAAATAAAAAAACTGCAAGGTACACTCACTGGCACATTTACCTGCCACACAAGCGAAGGGATTGTCCGTTCCTCTCAATGCTGGGCAGGGTACTCCCTCCTCAGCACTGGGCAGCCTTCAGCTTCTTTGTGCTTTGTGTAGACCTTGTTCTTCAAGAAAATATGGAACAATTGAGGTCAGAAGAAGGATAAGGATAATAAGATGTCCAGAATATTTGATTTAAGAAGGAATATTAATTCAATTGACATATTTTAGGTTCAAAAAGAAAAGATAGGGAGGGCAAGGAAGAAAGATGATACCTCTTTGATTTTATGAGACATTTCAGGAAAAAAAGAAAAAAGATTGAATAATCAGTTTTCCATGTCAAGGTGGCTGGGACAAGAAGTAACAGGATAGAATTACAGAAAATCAGGTCTGACATTTGTTAAACCATCCTTGTGATAATGATTATCAATAATGGGGAGAAGATGATCTAGAAGAGTTACCGAGTTCCCATCACTTGAAGATCTTTTAGAATAGGCCAGCCATATAGCTACCAATGATAACAGATGAGGAGGGATGAAAGAAGTGATTTCTTGAGGTTGTTTCTGGTTCTGACTCTAGTGTTGCTTATTCCTAACTTTGAAGGTAATAATTTCCAGGAAATGAGTTAATAAAGACAGGAAGAAATGTGTTCTGCACAAAAATCAATAGAGAGACATAGTCCAGACAAATTGCTTATTTTCTTCAGCTTAAGTGTGCAAAAAGATATCTGTCTTCATCTAATTAAACTTCCAACAACATGTCTACATATGAATCTTTCTAATATTTACCTTAGGTTTACAAGTTTACATTCCTGGGGTACTCTTTGTAGGTCAAGTTTAGCACGTTCATACCTTTGCAAAAGAAATGCTTCATATTCATATTTAGTGCTCTATCTCCTTTGAGATTTGTAGCATTTTACACTTCCATTAACTTTATTCACACACTGCTTTCAATGGGTTTTCCTTTTCCAGACCCTAGTGGGCAGCCTCCATTTGTCTTCTGTGTATTCATTTCATATCTATAAAATTTTTGGTGGGATGTAAAAAAAATGTTCCTCTTGATATCATACAACAAAATTAGGGAACATTAGTTAATTGCATTTTTCTTTACCCAAGGAAGAAGGCTTTGGTTCATTTAGTCACACCTGATATCACCTGTATTTGCCATAGTCAAATATGGGTGCTAGAGGAGAGATTACAGAGACTAATGTTTGTTCAGATTAGGATGGAGTGGGAAGTCACTTTTATACTCAGTGAAATGTCTGAAAGATTTCCAAAGTTCCTATTCTCTGTCAGGACAAAGCCTAAATCTTTCTGAATTTCTTTGAACTTTTGATCTGTTCTTCCACCTACATCTGAATAGAGTGGTGGCAGAGAGGTCACTAGAACTATAGGATGTACAATTTCAGGTCTCTGCATACCTGTTCTTTGCTTCCCATCTAAGTGTCCTGACCAATAGGCTGACAGCTATTCAAAAGTGATGTTTTTCTCATCCTTTATTTGGTGGGGAGTTGTCCAGCAATTATTTACAAATTAATAAGTAATTAATCATAAGTAAATAGTTTAAAACAATTTGATATGTCAGCAGACAATGCAGGAGACATCCTTCCAGCAGCTTCAGTGAAGCTATGTTTATTTAGCAAAAGTAAGAATATGGTTCATACTCAGGGGCTCAGTCAGTATCCGAAAGGAGTAAGGTGAGTTTTAGTATTTTCCTTGTCGCTATCTCTGTTGGCTTTTTATAAATTTTATTTAGCTAAATGAAGATTTGGTTGTTTATAGCTGTTGTATATTTATAGGTTCCTGGCCAGAAAGTACAAAATGTAATTCTCAGGTGGGTCATCAAAGAAATAGCACATTTTTCTTTGTCTTTTTTTTCACATCACAAAAATAGAATTCAAAATACGGTATTTTAAGACAAATCTGAATTGCCAGAACAAAATGATAGTTTCGGTACTGCAAGGAAAACCTAACAAAGTGAAAAAAGCTCTGACAAAAACCAAATCCAAACCTCTCCCTCTTCTGTATTCAGCCTTTGTTATAATACCACATGTATCCAGACCCTCTTTGCTATACGTTCTCTGACCTGCTGTCTTGCCTTTTTGTCATTTTGGACCTTCCAGTGACAGTTGAAATACATAGGCTTGGGTTTCTTCCAGGAGAGCTGTATTGTTATATTTTGTACAGCTGACATAAATATTTTTGATGAAATGAGTTATAGGAGCAATAGGCATTGCAATTTCTTCCCGAAGTACATAAAACCTGAAAGTTAAAATGCTGCCAAGTTTTCTGGCCTCTTCTGCCTGCATAGAGGCACTGAAAAGGCATCTGCCAAGGAGTATTGCATCCTTGGTTACTAGCAAATATTTTTATTGGTATGTAAGTCATGTTAGAACTTCTGCTTTTACACTTTATGAAGTGGTGATGCATAACCACAGCAGCACATTCAGCGTGAGAGGAGCTCATTCTGGAAAGCGGTGTTCTCCAGAAGGTTTTAAACATTGTTGTAGCAAATGCAGCAACCAGTGAAATGACAGCACAGAGCAATATAAATAGCTGACATTTCATACCTATACTCTGTTTAATATGAAATATAATGGTGTTCTAGGAAATTTATAAGACACTCCTGTATTTTTTTTTTCAAAACTTTCAAGTTGACAGATTCTGCTGCCTCAACTTTACTGCATAGACGCAAGACATTTACCTAATGGATGGGATAGGAATTCTGCTAAAAGTTAGTTGAAAAGTAGTGGAACCCCAGGCTGGGTGATCCCACAGTGGGAGTTCCCTCAGCTCAATAGCTTGCAGGCGTATTTTTCTGTGTAACCCACGTTACCAATAGTAATCTCTTGTTCAGGTGCTGAGGAAAAAACCGTGGTGGAATAAGCTGCTCTCCTCTTCATCTCTTGGTTTCACAGGCAGAAGTGTAATCTAATTGCAAAACATATTTTTAAAGTAAATATTTTGCAAATTCATGATGCATTTTTAAAACCCGCTTTGAAATTTGGAATGTTTGGAGGTTCATGCACACACGAAGTGTGTGCACCTGAGTGATAGATTTCCTATCCTGCAAGGGTTTTTCATGCAAATTGCCCAGTAATTACATTTCAAAACTGCATTGATTTCTTATATGTCAATACTTATTAGAGATTAAATGTCCAATTCCTGTCAGCTAGGTGAGTATCTAAAGTTGGAGCTCTTCTGAGAGATTTTTTTTTTTTTCAGATGGTCTTGTTTTTGGGATACTTTTCTTTTAAAATGCCCTTTGGCTAGCGGAACTTTTTTCTTCATTTTCACTCCTCTATGGTGATCTTTAGAAATGATTCAGTGAGGCAGCACTGGCTCCCTTGTACCAAATTCCCAGTGTACATTGAGAATTTATCTTACTTCTGCTACATGTTATAATTACAAGTTCCAATCAAAGTACATCTTTTGAGTTACAAGTTTGTGTCACTGCTTTAGTAGAAATGCAAATGTTATGTATTTAACATGCAAATGAAGTGAAATAAATATAATGCATGAAGTCTGTATTCCATCTCAGAAGTAATTGTAATGTGTAATAAGAATTCAGGAGCCAGGTTTGACAAGACAGAAGGCACAACAATTTTTATTTACTGCAAGAGCACTCATCTCTGTCTGACCTCTCCTGGTTCTGGTGACTTTTAATGTACATTTGGCACTCTGATTTCTATATGTGACTACAGACACAGCTGTATTACCTTTTCTTTATCTCACTGGCACAGTCACAATCATCTTTACAACTTGATGCTTCCGCTTGCAGTAGCGAGTACCTATTTGTTTTTAAGAACTACAGAACGATTGTAAGTCAGAACATGTATCTACTGTCCAGCAAATGATGCATTGGGAAAGTGCTAGAAAAAGGATACTACTGCAATAATTCTTTATTTGGTATATGTCTGAGCTTCTGGTACATTAGAAATTAGCAGAGGGTTAACTGGGATGACTCTGCTCAAGAAGTACCAAAGGAGTTGTTCTCTGGGACCGGTTGTTGGAACACTCTCGTGCTGGTGGCCTCTAAAACACTCTGTGGCAGCTGTTTCTATAATTTACCTGTGCTTTCTGTAAAACACATTTTCCTTGTCTTTGTTTTATACCCGACATGAACAGTTTTATTGGTGAATAATTGTCCATTCCTTTTTAAAGCCATTTTTTTGACGTTACAGATTTTTGTCACTGTCGTACCTTCTTTTTATTTTTTTTTCTTTTTCTTGTCTAAATGTCAGAGTCCTAGTTTATTTTGAGTGGTATAGTTACTCCAACCTTCTCATCATCTTTTCAAGATTTCTGTACCATAAGATGGGGTGAGCATAACTTCACACATTATTTAAAACGTGGAATTACCTTGAATGCGTAACAGCATGATTATATTAATTTGATTCAACCTCTGCAATCTACATGACTTGTGATGTAGTACAGCTGAGCTTATTAATTACTGACTAGTTAAATATTGCAGGGAGATTTTTGTAAGCAAATGAATTAAAGCATTTCCACTGTGCTTGTATACAGGTTTCTTCAAGGTTTCATTTGTAAATGAATCTAGGAACAGCATTGCTCATTTTAGCTTACTGGTAAGCGTAGTCTGCCCTTTACTAGAAGTTTTAGTTCAAATCAATCTGAAAACTCAGGGAAAATAATCTTAAATTCTAATCAGATTTTCTTTCATTTTACTTAAAATTTTTAGTTCCATTTGTGTATCTCAGGCTTGCTCTGTTAGAAACTCCTTTCAGGACAAGTGATAGGCTATAGACCTCATCACTACCTCTGCCATCCTAGTTGAAAAGGCGCTGGTACCTGATCAAAGCAATGTTTCGCTGTCTGATACCAGTGAATATATGGACAACTATCTTTTTTTCTACCTGATATGTTTTAAAATAAATCATCAGAAGTAGGAAGAAGAAATACGTATTACTTCCTCAATTTTTATGACCTATCTAATAAAGATTCTGTGAAATATAAGTTACATGTATTACAAATATATTGAATGGAAAAATATGAATAGCTGATACTCCCATCATCCAAAAGAAGACAATCAGAGTAAAGAGAATGGTCATTTTATGACACAAGCAATAAATGACCTTTTTTGTGTATTTGTTTGTTAGGAGTAAACTATTAAAAACAATCTGTCGTTTCACAAGAGGCTACTGAAACTATTTCATTATTGCAGTAATGTAATTAGAAATCTCATAAGCAATCAAGCAGCCAAATTTTGCACCAGCTGTAAGCAAGTAAAACAAAAAGTGACAAGTGGACCAGCAAGTAATGAATTACAATAACCCAGGTGAGAAATAAAAGACAAATGTATGAGTGTCTTGGCATCCCCAGGAGAAGTAATGTCTATAGGCTGGAAATGATCCTAGGACAGTAATAAAATGGCTTTGTAACGTGATTAATATAGACAGCAAAATCACACCTTGGAATAAAACCTAATTTTTTGTGAAACCTGAGACTTTTGGGGAGTATGCGGGTGTCAGAGAGAACAATCTGGAATCCAGAAATGAAGTATAATCCCCATGCTTTGGGAACCTGATGAATAGGGTTTTTTGCTTCTGCCTACATTTGGGGTAGGAAAATCGAATGATATCCAAACCTGCATATCACAGTAGTGTTTGAAGAATGTGGAGTTACAGATTCAATGCCCCTAACCTCAGCTGTATAGCATGCAGTCTGGATTGCAGTATGTGGCCATAAACTATTGGTTAGAGTGCCATCCTCTCTGAGCTTCAATGCAAGCACATGTCTTACTTTGGGGTGATTAAAATTAAATGAGATAAAGCCCACCCAGAGAATCTTAGAGAGCCAGTAATGAATTTGTGTACTACTCTGGCATATCGGAAGCTGAAGCTAATCGATCCAACAAGACAATAGAAGTGAATGATCTGCATGTGAGAGCAAAATAATAGCAATTTCTGAAAACATGATTTCTTTAAAATATCTATTTTCTACCTGAAATTGGTCCTCAAGGGCAGTTATGAAAGACTGTCCAAAATATGGGTGGATGAGTACCACTATCTGATTTTTTTTTTTTAATTAAAATATCTCTCAACAGCTACTCTTGGCAAATATGTTTAGGAGATTTCCATTTTCCATTGACTTCATAGGTCAAGTCCTGACCTTCCTGTAGGAAAAAATGTGTTCAGACATACAAAGCTTGAATGATATTAGTGTTTTCAGTTTTCAAAGGAATTCGGGAGACTAAAAGAGCAAACTCATCAAATTGCAAGCCCTGAAAATGCAAAAGGAGCCTGAGTTTCTGAGCATCTTTGAGCATCTCTCTCGAGCTGTTCTAATGCAGATAAGGAGGCCAGTATGAGATGTGCAACAATAACTCTGCATTACCCATTTTTCTCAATGTCTGAACATTTTTTTCCTGACAAGTATGTGTGGCTGTCTATATACATTTATGTGCATGTGTCTGCAAGGCTTTTGTTAACATGCTGTAAATATCTTTGCAGTATCTGTATAACTTGCACCATCAAAAACATTAATGGGTAAAGAAAAATGCATTAACTGTAGCAGGTGCTTTGATGCTTTTTTAATGCAAATCATACATTATAAGGAATGGCATTATAATGGAGAAAAACAAAAACATAAAGACATATAGATTGGGAGATGGGAGAGCAATAAAAAAGACACAAGAAGTGCCCTGGGCAACATAAAATCAAGGAAGTACTAAATACTTAATCAAGCTTTAACGTGCGTGTCCTCTGATTCAGCCTTCCAATGTTGCTCCTTTAGCTCAAGCTCAAATTTCTTTTTTTCTGGTTGTACCACGTTGATTTGGAACCAGTAGGCTTTCAAAAGAGCCTTCGTTTCCTAGGGTATAATTTTAGTCTCAAGTAGACAAATATTGTGGTGAGTTGTTAAGAATAAGTGTCATTTGGAAGAGATAAAAATGTTGCAGGGAGGACATCTTTCAAGAATGGAAATGTTTCTGCACGACATCACTTTGACATCCTCTTGCAAGAGAGGAACAACAGTGTTGGGACAGCATTCAAAGCAAGTAAGCCACATCCTTAAAGAGCCAGGCATTTTGTATGTGAAGCTTCTTCCTTTTCTGCAAGTGCTGGGCTCCTCCCTTAACTTCAGGCTTGTCACCTCTCCTATTTAGGTGTGAAATAACATAAATAGATTTTCTCTTGCTGAATATCCACAAAAGTTAGTCTTAGTCATCCATTTAATTCACAGTGACTGAAATTCACTCTTTCAGAGAGGGGGAGCATAGGCTTGCATTGCCTAAAACCTTGAATATGAGGGTGATTTGCACTCAGGCTGTTAATCAAAGGAGATGTCCACGTGTTGTTAATACATAATGAAAGAGTTCCTAATGATGTATATTTTCCATGGTTGATCCAGGATTGCTTCTATGAAGGCAAATTCCAACATGCACTCATTTCTTCAAATTCTGTCTTCCAATAGTCTTAAGAGGATGAATATGTTATATGTTAATATAAACCTCTAAATATTTTTAGTCTTAAAAATGTCTAACCTATGTAAAATGTACATAGGTTGTTGTTATAATAGGTTACATAGGTTATAATTTGTATTAAAGTGCATATATTATATCTGTATATACTGTGTCTGTCCACACGTTGTTTGGGCATAACGAAAATATATATTACATACACTACTTGGAGAAGAGACAAGTTGTCTTCACACCAGCTGATTCCATGATTTTGGACCAGCAGAAAACTGGTCTCAGAATTCAATCTGCAGTTTCCCTTGCCTGCCCTTTCCTTTCTCAATCATTCATTGTATTGATTTTGGAAAATATGGGTACCAAGGTGTGGTCTAGAATTGCTTTTCACCAGGGCTGGTGGTGGTATCCAATTCCATAACAGGAAGAAAAATAATTCTGGAGTTACTGACTTAGAGCTGTTTTGAGCACTTCATTCAGCTTTTTAAACGTCTTTTGCTTACTTCCCATGAATAAGTTTGTTATATAACATATTTTTTAATAAGTTGCTTCAGCAATTGAAGCTGAACCTGTAACTACAGCTCTGGGCTGTAGCTCAGAGCAGCTAATTTGCAAGTCCTGTTTGAGAGACAAAAACAGTATGAACTAAGTAGAGGGGAACCTGTCATCTATAATGTATATTAAAAATATAATAAATTCAATTAAAATAAGGTGTTATCAGATCTGTTTTATCTCAGGAGTTCTTGACTTGTTTAAACGCTTAAGCTACACATACTAAATGTTCTTTTAAAAGGTGTGTTGTTACTGTATGATTTTCATTTTCTGACATTAATTGATCTAGACTAACTGCCTTCTGCCAAATTTCGGTTTGAGAGATAGTGCCTTGTTTATTTATTAATTTACTACAAAACATCAAAAATGCCCAGCAGGCTACCAAAAGCAATGATCAATCACATCTAATCCTAGCTTATGAAGTTGATTTTATTTCTCTCCCTTCCTCCTCTCACCTACTTTTATTTAATTTCTTGAATGAGCTGCAGTGTGGGAACTGCCTGGAACATTTCTATATGTACACACATAATGTGTTCCCACCTTTCAGTGCATCCTCTGATCTCAACTGCAGACCCAGCCATGTTTCAGGCATACCCAGGACAGCATTTTTGGAAACAACAGGTGGAATACTACCATCATATGTGCCATTTTGCTTTAATACCTCAGTTTTCAGTCCAGAAGAAGGACTGTAGCTGCTAAAGAGGAAAAGAACTCATCAGTTTCTCTTCTAAGCTAAAAGTTCACTTATTACATCCCCCCCAAAAGGTTTTTAATCTAGTTTTTAAGACCTCAAGGCAGAAAATTATTTCAAAACTGCTGATAAAGTGGTAGTGAACATTATGGCATAATAAGCAGATTTTTATTGGTTTACGTGCTATCTACAAATCGCCTCGTAGAATACCTATCAGATGAATGAAAAATTGAGGAATTAAAGGGTTAAAATAAGATGACTGTGACAGATTTTGAGTCATACATCCACCTGACTACTTAATGATAATTCAAATCATTGAACTGAATTCTCGCTGCTAAAGCTTCAAATATTCTAAGTAACGGTAAAATTGACATAATAAAAAGAGTAAGTCAGAAAAACAGAAGGAATCCTTTATATAGGTGGCTGTAGCTCAAATTAGCTGTTATGTCTTTTAGTTCAGATTTTAACTTGTACAGTGGTACTATATCCTTTTGGATGTATTACTGAAAAAATTGTTGATCATACTTCTAACTAATACAGAATCCATACCTATATACAGTTCAAATATGTATGAAATGATAGATGAAAATGCTGGAAAAGAGCAAAAAGGTTGTCGTGGCTTACAAATAAATAACCAATAGAGCACTTAAGTGCTAAAGGTAGCTGTTTTAGAAAAACTGTATCATATAGATACAAGTTTTGTAATTGAATTTTGAACATGATAGAAATCTTATTACATGACTATTAGACGATCCACAGCAGGAACATATATAGAGCAACTGCTTATGTCAATGTATCTTGTCTTCTTTTATTGCAAGTGTAACATAATCCTTAATTTAGACTGATCACAATACTTTTTAAAGGTAGTAGCTATTTTTTTGCGCTGTTCCCTCGAAAGGCCGTTTTAAGATCTTGCTTATTTGATAATTAGAAATTTCCTTCCAGTGTTTTCTGTCTTAATAACATTGAAAGAAAATGTAAAAAGAAAAAAATTACTTCAGAATTCTATATGATGTGTAGATTAATCTAGAATATAGCAATGCAACAACTGCTTCATTTTCTTGGGTGAAATAAGAAAAAACATTCTCCAAATTGTTTATCTGATATATAGAATTTTAGATTCAGTAGCACAAAATACACCCATTGAACAGCAGATGATATGGTCAAATCTGAAAAGGTAACTCAATTCTTGGTTCTGACCTATGAAACTAAATCAAATTAGGGTGAACTTCAGTGGCAAGATGCTGGATGTACTGCTTGAAGGAATTTGCCCATGACTGTATAATGAAAAGGGAGAATCAAAACATGAATAAATACTTTGTAGAGCTCAAACTTTGCTTATAAGTACTCAGAAGTGGTTTCATTTGAGATGTTCCAACAAGTCTTACAGCTGAAATCCTCACCTGTGAACATGCTTACACTTCTATATGTATACAGAGAGCATGACTGACTTGAATGACATGGAATAGTATCTACATACACAAATATAAACACACGTGTCTGCAGCAGACTGATTTACATGTGGCACCCGAAGTGTGCAGAGAAGAGAGCGGTAAGCTCAGTGCCCATCAGTACCCTATTCATACACAACTCACACACATTTCAGCATTGAGCCTTTGACTGACTAAGCGGCACACCAGCAGCCTATCAAGTCATGCCCTAGCATGTCTTATTCTTGTCTGTATATGCAATAAGTTTTGTTTTAAAAACACCTTCTCTTCAAAAAAATGGCATAAAATGAACACTTGCTAGAGGAAAAAATATGCCATGAACATCACTGTACACTATCTGTGGCTGTGACCCTGAGCATTTGCAGGCATATGCTCGGTTTTATTATCGTGTATGTCTCATTTTTAGCATTTATTGTGAATTTTTCATCAGTGCTGTTTTGAGACAAAAAGGGGCTTTTCATAAAACAATTTTTAATGGAAAATATCTATTTTCTTCAGAAAAAAATAATCCTTCAATGCCAGAAATTAAAATACACAAGCGTAGTACTTTAATTGTGTGTGTAGTACTTGTGATGCCTTTGCAGTATTTTTTTGGACACTATTCATGCTTAGGACCTCCATGTCTCCACAACTCTGATAATACACCTGATGCAGATGCTAGTTGCTCATATTAGCAACCTGCTAAGGAAAAAAATCCTGGTGTATCATCGCAGCTATAGTGTTACCAGGGAGTTTAAGTAGTGGATGGTAATCGGATTGAGACACCCAAACATTCCACCTCAAGGACAAAAGGCAGAATTTCTGATTTCAGAATGGCTTGGCATTTAGCTGAAAATTCCTCTTCCCTTGCCATTTTTAAACTGAGAAAGAACACGATCCATTTGTGCAGTAGAAAGGATGGAAAAGGGAATAGTTTCTTAAATAGCCTGATTACAATTTTACTGCTCATCTAATTTAAAGAACCTGCTTTTGTAGAGCCTAAGCTGAAATTTATTAGCCTAAAGACTTTGACGGACTATGCTTCATTTTCCACAGTTCTGGAGATATCTGTGAGTAATGTCAATAGTCTAGTTCTCCAAAAGTTTCACAGAGTGATGAGGAATTGTTACTGTTAGCATTATTTGTTAGCAACCCTTTTTCTTGTTTTTGGTTCCGCATTGGTCTTACATCAGGACAAGCAGTGACTCTGCAGATTTCTAGTGAAGAATAGAAATAACTGCATTGCTGACACCAGCATCCTCCTTTAAGGAGGACCTTTAAGGAGTGACACCAATGGCTTTAAAATATTAAACTTTGGATCTTTAGAGATCAAAGGAGTAAGTTTAAATGTTCTGCACAAATAAGTCAGGGTATGAAATGGACCAACGGCAAGGTAGAAAGATTGGAAACTGCAGTTCTGTCTTAATTATGGTATTTAAATGCATTTTCTTCCATGGCCCTCTTTTTTACAGATTTACAGATTTACAAATTTGTAAGAATTGATATTATCAGCCTTCAGTAAACCCTCAATGCATTCATGTATCTCTCTCACTTATACATAATTTCTTCTTGCTAAGTCCCCTGTGTTTTATTTGAGAGTTGTCTTATTTATTGTGAGCCAATAATGCATTGAATTGTGTGTGCACTGGCATATTATCTTGTTGAACCATTCAATTAAATATGATAATGTTGAACACACTGACATAGTTAAACACTCAGGTGAATGAGCAATTCACTGTGAAGTGCAGAAATATTTAAAGTCATCTGTGTGCCTTCAAGCAATCTGTTTTATGTAAAAGAACACTTCAGGATTCAGAGAACGATATATGTCTGAAAAGACAAAAATATTGCAACTTTCAAAGCATAGCTCTTATGGCTGAAATCTGTGGCTCTTTAAAACACCCAAATCCCCCAAATAAAGGAGAGAAACGAAACACACTACCTCACTGGGAGAATAATAGGCACAAAAGTGAGATGTTACAGTCTACTTGAAATCACAATATGAATTAGCAACACTAATTTGGCCTATAAACATTTTCATTCTGGAGTAAAGTTATGCTAGATCTATCTGACATGACCCTACATTTCTGGAGAATACCCCAATGCATAGGGCTGAGAGGTTTTCTCTGAGATAACGTAAAATAAATATGTCCCTAGGTGAAACTTTTGCCTCTAACCAACCTAATTCTCCATTGAAGACTGTACCTGTGAAACTTAATGAGAAACTAGTGTTACATGCACAGTACATGGAGTTTCAAATGCTTATAACTAAATCACATCAAAACCAATTTTCTCCAGAACACTCAAAAGCACTTCTTCTTAGCGTTGTTTTCCTGCCAAATTTAAACTTTCATCCCCCAGCTGTTTTGGCTGTAGAGTGATTATAAAAAAAATGTCATGGTAATTGTTTACTGTCAAGAGTGTCTTTTCTCAGTTTTTACATGCTTGAAAAGCCTAATCTTTTTTTCTCCTTCAAACTTTAGAAAAGATTACAAAAACTACAGGCAAAGTCAAACAAATAAAGCAAAAAAATCTGGAAAAAAAGTCCCGCACATATTGGCAAAAAGTAAAAGTTTGAAAATTGCAACCTGAGTTGAAAGGTTCAAGAATTATTGAATACTGATGTCATCAGGTTAGAATACAAACCATTATTCAATTTGATACTCAGCTATTACTTCTATTGCTATTGATTATTTTACTACTGTAGGAGTGCTGGATGGAATTCAATTGGCAGAGGGTCACTAGGCGTTCCAGTTGGAACAAAACCAAAACCACTTGTTCCCCAACTTTTTTAACAAAGGGTAAGATATCCCAAAGAGTTTACAAAGACCCCATTCAAAAATAGGACATGGGTTTTACTTCCACTTAGAACTGTGGGGAAAAAAAATATTCAAATTTAACTCTCAAAAAGAATTTATTTAATGGTGCAGGGTCCATGATTATTTTATGACTTTTCTGTGAATCAAAGGAAATCTGTAGTTTTAACATAAAATATGAAAGGAAACATGATGTTTCTGACTACATATTGCTGAAATGCTTTATCCAAGTCTCATATTCAAAATGAAACCTCCAGTGAGGTAGGAGCCTATTCAAATAATTTCAGCCAAGGTGAAAGCTTTAAGTTATTACCTGTCTCTGCCATATCATGCCACTTTTACTCTAGAGGACATTTTCCAATGTCTTAGATATAGGGCAAGAGATCTTCATGTTCATCCAGCATTTGAAGGCAAATCATGAAAAAGAGAAAGAATTTCATCTTAGCACATCGTTTCTAAGCCTCTAAAAGCAGATGTGTTTATTTTCCTAACCTTTTTGTGTTTGTAATGGAAAACAACTTTTCTGCTACTATAATATAATCCACTTTTTGACCATTTGGCCATATATTAACATTTCTGTGACACTGAAGGCCTTTCTCCACTCCTTATTCAACAGCCCTTGTTCCCATACAATCTTTCTTAGTAATGCAAAACCTGGAAGGAACTTGGGGCTAAGCATCTGCACTTGCTTTAATTTGAAGGTTATACTAATCTCTGAGAACACGCTGACATCATTCACCTCAGATATAACCCCTGCATAAGTACGATGGAAAAAGGTTTCACATAAATACATGCTGAAAAGAGAAAACAAGTCTGCAAACAATCTTAGGAGGGGGATGCTTTCCTGAGGTGTTGAGGAAAAAAAAAAGAATGAAAAAAAACATGAGTTACCTGAAACTCTGCATAACTGAATGATCCGTACAATAGAGATCATGTCAACAAAGACTGGGCTTGTAAAATTAAAAGCTATTTCAATTCATGTTTGTTTAACTATTAAGGACAGTGTGTACCAGCAAAGCCCTTACTATTGCGGTTTACAATTTATAATATCATAATACCTAGGAGTCCCAGTCACAGAGTAAAACAACATTGTGCATCATGCTCTGTAGCCAGAGAAAGAAAATGTATTTTAACACTGCCTCTGATAAATAGGTGTATGGATAGATACCAACCAATTAAAGTAGTCACACTTCTAGGAGAGGTGTGTTAGACAGTTACCTCAGATGGCAACCTAGGAATTACTGTATTCAACTAGTTTGTTTCTAAGAATAGTACTACGTACCCTAACAAATGGTAGACAAAAGAAAGCCCTCCCAATTTCATTAGGAAACTAATAACTATGCAGTTTCCTGTATAGTCATATTATTTCTATATTTACTCCTCCTGACATCCTCTCAATAATTTGACCTTGGCATATTCAGTTCTGTGATCTTGTTTTACCCATTGTTGCTTTTCTTGTTTGTTTTTATGTGTAACACTCATGCTTAATGTCTTGGGTTTCAGTGTCTGTTAGCACTGAGGCCAACCCTATGTCCTAGGAAAGGGTTGAAGACGATATGCAGATGAATGAACAAGAGCCACAAAGAGACATATAATTGATGTGGCTTAATTTCATGAGTTTAGTGAGGGATATAAGCTACAACTAATGGCAGTGTGCCAAGCATTTGTTCGGAGAATGGTGGTAAATTGGAGGGTCCTATCTTGGTGGACCTGTGATCAGTCTCTGTGCGCTACCCCTTTGGTTTTCAGCTTAAATTTACACTCTTGTGCCATCTCCTCATAGAAAAATATTACCGTTGATGGATTTCAGATCTTTTTTCCATGCGCTTCAGACCGGCTAGCAGTGACAGAGAAGGAATTTGTTCTGATTCCTAAATTAATGATTGGACAGACCTATGGCACCACATAAGAGTGAAAGAATGAGAGAGAAATTCTATTGTGACATTTTTATTTCTTAATCCCAAGGTTTATGTAACCGCTTTAAAATATTTCAGCCATTTACAGCAGTGTGTGCAGTTTTGGTCCCAACAGTCCACAAAAGACATCATTAAGGTGCTGGAGCATTCGCCAAAAGCTGGGCTTGTCCAGTGTGGGGAAGAGGCAGTTTCAGCGCCCCTACCAGCAGCCCCCAGTGTATCTATGGGGTTGTAATTAAGAATATTGAGATAGGCTATTCACAGCAGCACATTGTTTGGAAGATGAGAGGCAAGGGCTTAAACTGAAATAAGAAAGTAGATAAGGAAAAACTTTTTCACCATGAAGAGAGTAAAGTAATAGAATAGGCAGCCCGGAGAGCAAGCTCCACCCTTGGAGGTTTTCATGACCTGGTGGGACACAGCCCTGAACAACCTGGCCTTACATCAGAGTTGATGCTGTTACTGGCTGAAGATTGGGTTAGAGACCTCCTGAGATCTCTTCCAACATGAATTTTCCTATGATGCTATAACCCTAAAGGAGGACACCTTTGAAACCCGTGCCCATCCTAACAGCCCCACTGAAAACTGGCATGACACAGATTTTCAATATTTCAGCCCAAAGAGCCAAACAGCATAAGATAATAATTAGAAGTAGGAAAAACAGGCTAAAACTTATTATATTATATGTATTATTTTATTTTTTTAATAATGACGCTTCTTCATAAAGGAATTGTGCTAGGGATAGGGACAGGGTAGACACACACAGCTATGTTGTATTCCTTAAGGACATTTAACTGTGTTTCTAGATACAGCAGCTTCTTTAGAGCTAGCTCTGTTGTCTTTGACGCTGTGCTCCATTGGTCAGTGTAGGCACGTATAAAAAAATGTGGAAATTTCTGAAGACCTAAATGCCTATTAGTCACCCAGTGCTCTTTGAATTTCAAGAATTGAGGTGCCCAGATGAGATTTATTCCCTCAAAAATCTACATCCTGGCTCTCTGAGAAGCTGAGATAACCAGTCTTATGCTTCCAAGGCATTTAGACATCCACGAGAACACTATAATTAGGCTTTAAGAAAATAAGTTTTTGCAGTATGTTAAAATTAAGCATATTGCATTTTAAGTTTAGCAAATATGATGATGAGGGAGGACATAAATTCACAAATGAAAAAAAAAAAGACTTTTTAAAGTTCATTATGAATTTTAAAATTAAAGCAAACATTGTATTCCATTTTCAGTGCCAGTAATTTATTTTTGGTGCTGTGGAATATTGCATAAAATGTGTTTTCAAGAATGGTTATTTGGACTTGCTCTTCCTTACTGGAACTTCAGAACGGACCAGCTTCCTGCCTGATGATGATTAGCACGGAATATTGTTTACTGTTTGATGAGGAGCGACTAATGCAGCTTTACAGACTGTTTTTTTCAGTCTGTTGCAAGCAACTATTGTCTGTCAAAACCCAAGATAGATGTAACATAGAAGGACCCAGAATTAA